>NC_081408.1:583277298-583557298 GCF_030272615.1 Cryptomeria japonica | reverse complement strand
TTCCTTAGGTAAAGGTTTAGTGAAGATATCTGCAATCTTCTCTTTAGTGTTCACATAAACTAGTCTGACTTCATTTGCTTCCACCTTCTCCTTAAAAAAGTTGTACTTGATAGATATGTGCTTTGTCTTAGAATGAAGTACTGGATTCTTTGATATGTCAATAGCAACAAAGTTATCACAGCGAATAACTACTGGTTCATTACAATCCACCCTTATATCTTTCAACATTTGCTTCATCCATAGAACTTGTGTACAGTTAGTAGCAACAACAACATACTCAACTTCAGTAGTAGATAAAGAGGTACATTACTACTTCTTGTTGATCCATGAAATAAGTTTCTTTTGAAGAAAGAAATCTCCACCGGATGTGCTCTTCTGGTCATCAACATCTCTAGCCCAATCTGCATCTATATATGCACATACTATAAAATCATCATTTTTAGGATACCACAAACCATATTCAGTTGTTCCTTGCAAATACCAGAAAATCCTTTTTATTGCACTCTCATGATTCTCTCTAGGATCACTTTGATATCTTGATACAATATAAACTACATTCTGATGAACTTATAAGGCACTAAGAGGGGTAGGTGAATTAGTGCAAGTAAAAACAATACAAATTTGATTATCAATTTCACCAACTTAAAACTCAATAGGCATATAAGAAATAACACCAAGTAAGAAATCACCACATAAAGTATAAACCACATGACACAAGAGGTTATACATGGAAAACCCAAATAGGAAAAACCACGGTGGGAGTTAGTACCCACAAAGATCCACTATCTGCAGTATATAGATCTGATCGGTTAAGGTCTACAACACTCAGTTAGGGGAACACCTTGTTAGGAGTGTCTAAGCCTGGTTAACAGCTATACAATAAGGCCTGTGAAGACCAGCCTTGTTAAGAGCTACCCACGTAATTGGGATTTGCAAACACAAGTTAATGTGTCACCTGGTTAGAGGATTTAATGATCAGACCTATTAGGATCCAATTGCACCCTGTTAGGAGTGAACTTGTAAGAGGATTTTCTTGTTGCAGCTATTAGGGAGACAAAAAGTTCAAATGATCTCAATATAACACCATCAGTGTCTAATAAGGTCTACTTCAGAACATTAAAACATCACATATACTTCATCTCAAAACTCCTTTGATCATCGCACTATCAAAAAGATGAAATTCGCTAATGATTTCTTACACATTCAAGATCATACTCATATATACCTTCATACCTCATCACACATCTTAAAAAAATATCATTAGGTCAGCTAGAACCTTTGAATAATTTCCTAGGTTCAATGAATCTAGATAGTCTTGCATTGTATGCCTTAGTTATGTCGGCCATTGACATAACAAAACAAATTATGTGTCATTTTACCGATCTAAGTGATTTTCATCACTACTGGTTCAATGTCCATCAGAATAACTACTCTGTAACTCAAATCTCATTCACCTGATCAAATCACCATATGCAATCATGAACATAACTTCATATGCCAATATTCATTGCTGCTACAAAACCACATCATCCCATTCTTCATAAATTTCCTGTATCGGTTGATATAATATTATTTTGTTTGTCTTTTACCGTTTAAAGTCCTAATTTTTGGTTCTGATAAAAACTGTCTCTTCTTACCAATTAAGCCTTACCGGTTGAATTGTAGGACTTACATGACTATAGAAACATAGTTTCCATCAATGAAAACATACAACATAGTCATCATACAACAATCTAATCTCTTTACAAAACATACATGTACTGGTTGCATCAAGCAAACAAACAATTACCGGTTCATATCAAATGATCAAATGCCAACATTCTCCCCCTTTGGCATTGATGGCAACACTTAGGAAAAAAAATTCAACTAAGTGTGCAATACAAAAAATGACTACATGACATGTAATTCCCCTTAGCAATTGCATGTTGTGATACAAAAATGAAAGAGACTCCTATTACTCTCCCTTTATATTACATACAAAATTTTGACCGACTCTTTAACTATTACTCCCCCTTTGACAACAATGCCAAATAAAGAAGTAAAATACATGAAATATATATATATTGTACATAAAAATTTGCATCAGAGCATATATATATAGATAAGAGTCATAAAGTCTTTACAAAGCAATTTTAGAAAAAGCGTCACTAAAATGAAACTTCAATTATTTTATATCATTATCCCATGTCTCTAACAGTGTGCTGGTAATCTCAACATGTCTTTATCTACCCTACTAATTCCTCCATTGCATCAACTTTTCTCATCTCAAGTGTAGCTAAAATAGCCTCTGACTCCTTGTATGCTCACTATAAAATTTCCACTTTAGGAATCAGTTGAGTCTGGAGATCCTTCAATGATCTTACCCGTTTGACCTACTCATGTTCATACACCTCAAGTTTGTGATGGAGTTCTACAATTGATCTACTAGAATGAATAGCTGAGTCATTAAATGGTCTAAATGTTTCACTCAAGATTTCAAGTTCTTTCTCAGCATCTTCCCTTTTCTCCTTCAAATCAACACAAAACAATGTGAATTTTGAAACAATAGACAAAATCTTTCCTCCAGTTTTCAGTCCATTCTTCAACAAGTCCTTATTAACCGTGAATGCTACCTTACCTTTATCTATCTTAGACATTAGTTGTTTTGTCCTATTCATCTTGTATTCCTTTTCAACTAATATGTATGTTGCATCTTCTAAATTCTTGAGTTGATCTCCGACATCGGTAACCAACTGTCCAAGTTTGTCAATGTGAGTAACAAAACTTTCGATATTAGTCTCCGATAGGAGACTAGACAAAATATCAACTGTTGTTCTTATTGTTTCCACCTCTCTCTATTGTTCCTTCATTCTCTTCTTTTGAGCTCTGGATTGTATTGTTGTTGCAACCTCCATCAATTGAGAAGAACTCAGATTGTCCATATCAATAGGTCCTTTAATACTAATTGAGTCGTCATCATCATCATCAATTATTTTCTTCTCCTTTGTCTCCTTTTTCTCTACCTTTTCTTTCTCTATTTTCTCCTTCTTGGTCTTATCTTCTTCTATCTTCTCTTCTTCAGTGGTTTCCTTGACTGGTGGTGGTTAATTTTCCATATTTTGTTCATTCATTGGTGCTTCCTCATCTTTCTTTTCATCAATATTTTCCTTTTGACTGTCATCAATATTTACATTTTCACTTATTGATGGAATTTGAGTATCATTAGGTCGTGTGTTCACCGATGGTTCATTGGAGCTCTTTTCTTTAGTTTTCTTCTCCACTTGTTCCTCTTTCTTCTCATGTTGTTCCAACATATGAATATCAATATCAAATACATCTATGTTATCAACAGTATTCTCAAAATTGTCTCCGGTGTTATCATCACGAATGATCTTTGGTTCAGTATCAATAAGATCATCTTGCATATACTTTTTATCTGGTTCAAAATATGTGATCTTAACACCCTTAGGAAGTTCTTCTGCCTTGAACTTTTCAAAACTATCTACCTCAACCTTTTTTTCCTCTTCTTCATCTGGGATGAGACCTCAAGCCTTATTGATCAAAATCCAAATCTCCTTCTAGGCTGATTCAGTCTCTCCTATTAACTTTCTTGTTAATATCTTTTTGGATCTGAATGATGCTTTTGTATTAACCCTTATCTGTTCAATTTCTTCTTTAGTTTCTTCCAGTTGCAGGTGCTTAAAGATATAATCAATGAATTCTTTGTCTTGGCTAATGGCAGCCTACCACCTTGCATCAATAAGATTATACAAAGAGTTGGGTATCTTCCCTTGTAATTCAATCAGGGCTCTTCTAAATTTATTCATACTGAAGATGACTTCATCTTCAATCTCCCTTTGCTGATTTTTAGATAAATGAATAAAAAATGTGTTCAAACCTTTGTATATCCCATAATCTTTAATTATTTGGACCATCCTATTGAAAGAGTCTTCTAATGTAAATGGTTTCTTAGGTGGTTTTCCCTTACCAATTGTCTTAGGCTTGTTAACACTTTCTCTAAGTGCTCTTTTATCCTCATCTGATTTAGTAACCTCCTCATCATTTCTCGGTTTGTGCACTTGTTGCTTCTTCCTCTTTCTAGTTTGTACTAGTGCAACAAGTGGATCAACAGTTTTTTTCTTTCTCTGGAACTTTATTTTAGATGGTTACCTCTTTGTGATTCTGCTAGTTTCTCTGTGATCTCTTCTTCCATCTTCTTTTCCATTGCTTTGTCTTTTGCAACTCTAGTCTTACCAGTAGGGGTACCGGTAGGTACACTAGATGTTTCACCTTGCTCTGCTATGTGCTTTTCCCTAGCTACTGCTATATGCTCTTTTATAAATCCTTCCTACTTAGTGAATTCTCCTACCTCCTTCCTTATCTTATTTGCAATCACTAGTCTCTGCAGCTCAGAGTGGACTTGTAGTGATTTTTCTTTATATGTCCCAAATCTCTTTGTAGTGGTATCCGTCGGTTGCTCTAACAGATGATCAACATAAAAAATGAATAGATATGTGTCTACCACATATCCCATAGGCAATACCCATGTCATTCTAGGGATAACTGATTCCATCATACAAGTATCTATATCCAACATGAAATAGATTGTTTTCTCATACCAATTAACTACTTCTGCCGGTATACTCTCTCTAGCATGCATTTTCTTTTGAAATTCCTTGAAGTAACACCAAGAAATATTATCAAACTTGTCCTTCAACATCCTAATGTTGTTCTTTATCTGTAGTAGTGCATGGGTACCTTCAATCCATTGAACATCTCCAATACCGGGGAAATGGTTTTGAAAATAGAATAATAAACCTAGAATCAATTTACCAAATTTGAATCTCCACTTCTTGTCTTTCTTCACAGCTTCTAGATTCACCATCAATTGGATTCTTAGTGCCTTAGCCAAATCATAATCAACATTCTCTTTTACCATCTGGTAGGCAGTATGACTAACTGTTGCCAGTATGTTGTTCATTCTGCTTGAATAGTAAATCCTATACCCAATCACCATAGAGGTATATTTCATAGCTGGATCATTGATGGTGTTTACTGTCATGGCTCTACCATCCCATTTTGATCCTATCAACTCCTCCACATCATTCTTGGGTACTGATCTGAGTAAGGGTACTTCATCAGTTGAGAAAAATCTGGTTACTGCATGGATGACTTCCTTGGTTATTTTATGCGGTCTATCCAACCACATAAATTGATCATGAATCCAACTCAAAAAAAATTTGACTAACTCATTATCAAAATCATTAATGAATTCGATTGCATGATGAAACCCTTTCTTGGCAAAACTCTTAAATTGTTCTTTCAGTATACCCTGGTTATCACACAATGATTTATACTGGTCACGAATAATTGATACACCCATGTCCTCTAGTTTACAGTGATAAAAAGATATGACATCTTCAATGTGCAAAACTCCATATGGTACACTAGATAGGGCACTGACAGGGTCTATTTCTTCTGATTTGAAAGGATGGCATTTGAACTCCGATCATGGCCTCTTGGTCACATCAACAAGATGAAGAGTATCCATACTAAAACATGCAAAATCTTTGAAGAAAAGAGAAAGATTTACTAATAAATACCTTTCCTTCTTCTGAACTAGGGTTCCACACCATCAAAGCCTTCAACACCGTTCACCGATACAAAATGTTATTCCGATCACCTTAGATCTCTTCTAAACATGTTGAATGGTACAATCACAAACTTTTCTCTACTCTATTCACTTGCCAAATGCTTTCAAGATCGCAATGAGAGAAATGAAATTCAAAATATTCTTTTTATTTGCTTTCTATCTACCCCATTAAATGCTTTAACTGACAAAACCCTAAAATGCCTTAAAGCACTCTTAAAAATATTACCGGTTGCTAAAGTTGAAAGGTATTTACTGGTTATGATTAAAAAAGACTTATAAGCATCAAAATGCATCAGAATATGTAGATTTAACTTACAGTAGTTCATCCAGGGGTTCATCTCAATATTTGACAATATGTACACCCCAAGTTGTAGAAATAACTTAGTTTGTCGATGATGGATTCTCCACACTAGGTGAAGAATTGTATTCCTCAGATGGTTTGTCATCACTCTCCTTCTTCCAGATTCTATTCATCTCAGCTCTGGTTTCTTCAATATCAACTTTCTACTTTCCTTTTCGGTCTATAGAATGATTCACTGGTTGGTTCTTCTGTGTTTTGCAAAACTTAGCAATGTGTCTCGATTTGTTACAATGATAACATGCCATTCCAGATGCTCTCCACAGTCCTTCATTGCCTCTACATTTCCTTCTTCTACAGTTCATTGCCACATGTCCTGAATTGTTGTAGATTGAACAAATCACATTAACTCTTATCTCCATCTCATAGGGACTAGACCGGTTAACATAGGGTCTTTGCCAATTAGTGGTTCTCCAGTCATTGGAATTCCTTCTCCAATCACTAATAGATCTTGGATTCATATGAGGTGTTGGATTATTAGCTCCATACCTGCATTTGATAGATCTATGACCATCCATATTGCATGTCTAACAGTAAGCTTCAAATTTTCTAGGCATATATCTAGTATTAGGTCTATAACCAGTATTAGCATTAGATCTGCTTCTACAAACATTAGTAGTATATCCTGGTTTATAACAATTAAAACAAACAGGTTTGTAATCTTTCATACCAGTACATTTTTGAGCCTTAGGAGTTGTTTTACCTTCATGCATGTTGCTCTTGGTACCAGAAGGTTATCCTTTCTCAAATGTATTGTATCCTAACCTAAATGTATCACCATTCATCCTCTAAGATTGGATCTATTCATCCAACATGGTAGAACTCTTGTTGAGTTTTGCAAGCTTCTCATTATCTTCTGAAAGCTCTTTAGTAAGATCTTCATTCTGCTTCATAAGAGTCTCTCTAAGAGACATTGCCACATCAAGATTTACTTTGATTTCTTATTTCTCCTCATGCCAGTGTGCATATAGAGTGCCATTTTCCTAATTTATCTTAAAGATCTCATGATCTTTCTCTTTGATCTTGTCTTCAACTGCCCTCCTAGCTTCAAGTTCTTGCCTCATCCAGATTGTAAGGGATTCAAAATCTCTCCCCAGGTTAATTTTATCACCATTTAGTTTCTCTACTTCCTCAAGAAATGTATCTATGTTTTCTCCATCAAAAGAGCCGCTTTCATTGATCTCCAACAATTGTTCGATCAGATCTTTCCTTTTAGCTAGTGATGCCTTATACTTGCCTCTTAGGGTTTCTAGGTCTTCCTTGGTTTCTACAAGTTCCCTAGCCATCTCTCTATAACTCATTCATTTCATCATATTTTTCTTAGGATTAGAGATCCCTTCCAAGTAGCTAGGCCTTAAGGAAGTTTGGCTTTGATACCAATTGATGAACATATAGGCACTGAGAGGGGGGGGTGAATCAGTGCAAGTAAAAACTATACAAATTTGATTATCAATTTCACCAACTTAAAAATCAATATGCATATAAGAAATAGCACCAAGTAAGAAATCACCACATAAAGTATAAACCACATGACACAAGAGGTTGTACATGAAAAACCCAAATGGGAAAAACCACGGTGGGAGTTAGTACCCACAAAGATCCACTATCTGTAGTATAGAGATCTGACCAGTTAAGGTCTACAACACCCAGTTAGGAGTGTCTAAGCTCGATTAAGAGTTATACAATAAAACCTGTAAGGACTATACTTTTTAGGAGCTACCCACATTACTATGATTTGCAAACACAAGTTAATGTGTCACCTGGTTAGAGGATTTAATGATCAGACCTATTAGGAGTGACCTTGTAAGAGGATTTTCTTGTTGCAACTATTATAGAGACAAAAAGTTCAAATTATCTCAGTATGACACCATTAGTATTTGATAAGATCTGCTTCAAAACATTAAAAAATCACATATACTTCATCTCAGAACTCCTCTGATCACCGCTCTATCAGAAAGACGAAATCCGTTAATGATTTCTTACACATTCAAGCTCATACTCATATATACCTTCATACCTCATCACACATCTTAAAAAAATATCATTAGGTTGGCTAGAACCTTGGAACAATTACCTAGGTTTAGTGAATCTAGGCAATCTTGCATTGCATGCCTTAGTTATGTCGGCCACCGACATAACAAAACAAATTATGTGTCGTTTTACCGATCTAAGTGATTTTCATCACTACCGGTTGAATGTCCATCAGAATACTTGCTCTGTAACTCAAATCTCATTCACCTGATCGAATCACCACATTTGGTCATGAACATAACTTCATCTACCAATCTTCATTACTGTTGCAAAGCTGCATCATCTCATTCTTCAAAAATTTCCTGGACTGGTTGTCAAAATATTATTATGTCTGTCTTTTACCGGTTAAAGTCCTAATTACCAGTTTTGATAAAAACTGTCTCTGCTTACCGGTTGAACTGTAGGACTCAGATGACTGTAGAAACATAGTTGCCATCAATGACAACATACAATATAGTCGTCATACAACAATCTAATCTCTTTACAAAAAAAACATGTACCAGTTGCATCAAGCAAACAAACAATTACCGGTTAGATCAAATGATCAAATGCCAACACATTCATTATATCCAGTCTATTTTGAGTCAGATATAACAAACCTCCAATCATAGACTTGTACCTTATAGGATTTACCAGTGTTAATGCATCTATCTTATTCAATTTCTCACTTGTAACCATAGGAGTACCAACCGGTTTAGAATTTTCCATATCAAATTTATTCAAATCCCTAGCATACTTAGTTTGACAGATGAAAATACCTTTATCAGTCTGAGTAATTTGCAAACCTAAGAAAAATTTCATCTCCCCAATCATAGACATCTCAAATTCATTCTTTATATTTTCAAAGAATTCCATACATAACTTATCCTCACCTCCAAAATTGATATCATCAACAAAGACTTGAATAATAAATATGTCATTATTGGTGTAAATAATTATTCATCATGGATATTATTACACTTTACTTAAGTTTACTTAGGTACATGCATTTAATAGTAGTTTGGGTATGAGACACTTGGATGTTTGTGCCACATTGGGATAGTGTGTGTAGGAGAATTTCCACCTTTTGTGGTCTTATCTTGTTGTTACATTCCACCTTCGGTGGGTGATCCACCTCATGTAGAATATTATATTGTTTCTCCTACCTACCCACACCTATTTCCTACCTACCCTTGTTTCTTATTGAGCCACATGTCATTTTTGTGTGCTCACATATCCATATTGCCTTGCCTATATAAGCAAACTCATCTACATTGTTTGTACGGGCAATCAATCAACGATTGATGATCCAGTTGATCAGTATTTTCATCTTGATAGAATATAGTTTATTTCTATCATCTATTTTGTTCTCTCTTATTTGTGCTTTCCATTACCTCTTGATCTTGGCAAAATCTCACAGTCATCATCAATGATCTTATGATATAAATTACTGTCAGCATTACCTTTAGTGAAACCAAGATTCAAAACATATTTATCCAATCTTGCATACCAAGCTCTAGGGGCTTGTTTCAATCCATATAAAGCTTTCCTTAACCTGCAAACCATGTTTTTGTCATCTGAAATTGAAAATCCATCAGGTTGCTCAATGTAAACTTCCTCTTCAAGATCTCCATTTAGAAATGCACACTTAACATCCATCTGATAAACCTTGTAGTTCTTATGGGTAAAATAAGAAAGAAATAATCTCACAGCTTCAATCCTAGCTACTAGAGAAAAAGTCTCATCATAATCAATTCCTTCCTTCTGAGAATATCCTTTACAAACCAATCTAACCTTATTCCTCACAACTTGTCCATCTTCATTCAATTTATTCCTAAAAACCCATTTAGTCTCAATAAAATTCTTATTTTTAGGTCGGGAACTAAAGTGCGTGTATTATTATTTTCTATCTGATCTAATTCCTCTTCCATGGCTTTTATCCAACATTCATCTTTACATGCTTCAATTATTGATGTTGGTTCAATTTGAGAAATTAAACGTACCTCATTAGCTACCAACCTTCTTCTTGCCATCACTCCTTTATTCTTGTCTCGAATGATTTGAACTTCTGAATGATTTAACCTAATATACTTAGGAGTCTTCTGATTTTCTATTCCTCTGCTCTGATCTTCAGTTACTGTTAAATTTTATGATACTGTCGGAGTAACTGGTTCAACATTTTGTTCCAATGTAGGTGCTATTGGTTCAGTTATGATAATTTCCATTGCCAGTTTTCTCTCATAAGTTCCGATTTGACTTCTGTTCAGCTCATCCACCTTGACATTAGTGCACTCCACAATTCTCTGCAATATTTTGTTATAACATCTATGTAGTCACATAAATCTATCCACTTAATTAAATGAATATTTAATATTTATTTGATTATTTAACCATCAATTAATAATTAATTAAATTAATATATTTAATTAATTCAACTTAACCCTCTTCTCCTATTAATTAAATAAATTATTCAATTTATTTGATTTAATTCACTTAACCAAATTCAGACCATTAATTAAATAAATAAATCATATTTGTTTAATTAAATCTTCTCTCACATTTAAATAAATTAATATTTACTTAAATCCCCCAGAATCCCACCTCTCACATTTAAATAAATTAACATTTATTTAAATCACCTTTATCCTCTACCCACTTGTATTTTCCTACAAAAGCAAGTTGCACAATTATTTTAAATAAATGATTTATTTAAATCACCTTTATCCTCCACCCACTTGTATTTTCCTACAAAAGCAAGTTGCACAACTATTTTAAATAAATTATTTATTTAAAATCCTATTTATCCTCACCCACTTGAAACCTTTAATGGTTTCCCTTAAAGTATTCAAACTTGATGGCTTTAAAGTCTTCAAACTTGATGGCTTTAAAGTCTTCAAACTTGATGGCTTCCTTCTATAGTCTTCTTAAGACTTTAATGGTTTTCCTTAAAATCTTCAAGCCTTTAATGGTTTCCCTCAAAGTCTTCAAGCATTTTAATGCTTTATCTTCATTTTTCTCATTTAAATAAATTAATATTTATTTGAATATTTATCCAAATGCAAATTACACCATTTAATTGAAATAAATGATTTTATTTTAATTGAAAATACCAAAATTTCTCCCACTTGCATTTTCCTAGAAAATCCACTTGCATGTCTAAACCCCTTCTAGAATTTTCTAATCACTTCTAAATAACCTAACCCCTTCTCTAAACTTTGTCACATTCCTAAGCCAAAGGGAAGTCACTTCTCAAACCCTCAAAGTCTTTGATAACCATTAAAGGCTTTCAACCTTCAACCACTAAATGGCTCAAAGTCTTTGATAACCATTGAAGGCTTTCAACCTTCAACCATTTAATCCCCAAAGTCTCCAATAACCATTAATGGTTACCTCAAACCCTCCCACATGGTTAAAACATTTGTTTTGACTCAACCTCTACCCAACCCAAAGGTGTCATCAGGCCATTAATGCTTTGACCATGATTATCTCTTAAACATTTGCACAAAGGTTTATCCTTGGATTAACTCTTAATCCAGTGGGTAATCTTAATTTGGACTTGACCCTTAGCCTCTAGATAACCATGAGGTCTTCTCAGGCCTTTAATGCCTCCAACCTCTTCTCTCAACCCAATCCTATGTTGACACTTGTCACCATTTTATTGGTGCCAATTGTGCACATGGATCCCCAACTTTCAAACTTGGCCCTTGATTAAACCATTCAATCTTAACCCTTCATTTCCCCATTTCTTCTATAAATAGAACCCTTCTCCTCAAGCAAAAAAGGGAAGCATTAGAGTATTGTTGTTATACTAGTATTAGCATAGAGCTTTTTCATAGCATCACTATCTACACTTGCATAGCATTTGCTTATCATATTCAACCATCTTGAATCTGCATATGGCATCCATGGCTAGTGCTAAAAGCTGAGAGCTACACTCATTTGGGACATGGAGAGGAGAGGAACAAGGGAGGAGCAACTATGAGCATCTTGATTAGCTATTTTATTCTATGTTTATATGCTTTCTATTTCATGCTTAATATCTCTCTTGATATGCCTGTTTAGGATAATCTTTTGTTGCTAACACTAACATTTGTTTCTTGTGCTCTTGTGTGTGTTGCCATCAAATAGATTTTCTAATCCTTTTTGCAAAGCATCATTTGGTGAACCCGACGTGAATCCAAACACCAAAAAGATCAACTTTTTTTTTTTTTTTTTTTTTTAACCAATAACATGTTTGAATGTTGAAAATGTCACACAGGTTGCGCTTTTGACACTGTTTTGGTGCGTTTGACATTATTTTGGCGCTATTCACCCTATTTCAGTGCTTTTGCCTTCTCTGTCTTTCCCTTTCTTTTAGTGCGTTTGTGTTAAATAGTGCCTCTGTTCAAACGCAGACTGGCGCTATTGTAACAAAATGTTGTCCAAATCACCTTGTAACCAAAAAAAAAAAAAACCAAAAAAAAAAAAAATAGGCTTGTAGAAGCCCACCAAATAGGCAGATTTTACTAACTATTTTTCTCTTTTGTGCAGATTTAAATTAGATTAAAAAGTAGATTTATATTTTTTACTAACTTGTTTTTGAAGTTGGTTTTAAAAATGAATTCACTTTTTATTTTGGTTTAAAATTAACTTCACATTTCAAATTTGGGCTTTTAAAAAAGAATCACACATTTGTTTGGGGCTCTTAAAAAGAATTTCATTGTTCCAAGGTAAAAAGAACCACAAACTTATACAAAACAACTTTATTTCTTGCAAGTTAGGAAACAAACTTCGTTTTGGTGCTTAAAATCAACAAGGCAGATTTTATTTCTTGCATCAAGATAAAACTCACAATCCACACTTCCATTTTTGGTGCAAATAAAATTCACAATCAACTTGTCTCATTTTTAAAGCAATTTTACTTCATGCAAACGTGTTTTTCATTCAGTTGACTAGGATTTCAAAGTTCCTAGTTTACAAAATATTTTGCCTTTGAAGTTAAAAAAAACACCATGACTGTTGGAGCAACATCTCCAAATAGTTAGATCACATTGCAATGACAGATTAAAAAGAACAAGTGTTTTTCGTGCTTGGCACACTTGTGCAAAGAGTTGGTCGAGTGGTCCTACTTCTAACACACACTATCCTCTCCCTTGGCTTTTGTGGTCCTAGGTGCAAGAGAAAAGTGTTAGTAACACTCAAAATTTTATCTTTTTAAGAGAGGCCTGCCAAGGGATTGATACTCTTGGGAACGACCTCGAGCGGTAAATTCTTTGAGCCGCTATAGAAATTAGGTGAGAGCGAAAGCTATAGCCTTGGGTATAGCTATTCCTACAGTGTAACTGGCCGAAAGGACAAATGGGCCCCACCACCAGTTACAAGGCTCTTAAGTGAGTCACTACAGAATGAACTTATGTCCAAAAACATCGAACATGACTAAACACCTTTAAGTAGTAGCCCACTCGTTCTATTGATTGAGGATATTTGCGATATAATTTAGTGCAAGAGCATAGATGGTTTTGCTCCCAAGATACTCACCATACATATTTCCTTGAGTAGAAACATAGCTTTTTGAAAAGTCACTTGTGGCTTGATAAAAGTGGTGACTCCCCCATCATAGGGATCATCTATTTGTTATGCTCGTGCAAGACTTAGTATATCACATCCTTACCTGCCACAACGGGATTCATAAGGTATGTAGTACCAAAGTCAAAGAAATATCAAGATGTGGGCTAAATTTATCACAACTGGCCATTTGACCTTAGGGATAAAAAGTGTTTGAAGTGTGTTCGTTTTAAAGACCAAGTGCAAATTGAGCCGACTTCAGGCTTTGGAAATACACCTTAAAATACATCTAAAGGAAGGGTCATATACAAGTCCAAGGATTGGGTTAATCTAGACCCATACTCATTTGTGCCTTTGGGGCAACATTCTTGTGTTTGTGTGCTTGCTTTGTTTTCTTGTCAAACATCAAATCAAAAAATCAATCCCAAAAACAAAGTATTCATCCAACCAAACATCTTTCAAAAACAAAGTGCAAACAACAAAAGAGTCAAAAATTTTATGACCATTCTTCACATCTTGCGAAAGAAGAAGCGTCATCAAAATATCAACTTGAAAAGAAGACAATTAAGCTCAAAGGCTTTGATCAAACGAAGGAAATTCTTCTATATCAATAGACAAATCTTTGTCTCCCATAGAGTTTTCTTGCGTCACATGTGTCTCTATCTTCAAGGCAAAACAAACAAATTTGATTCCAAATCATTGAACCGCAGAGCTTTTATGCAATATAGAGCTCTGAGTTATCACAAAAACCAAGGAGGAAAGATTAATCCTAACTTCTTCCCAAACGTCTGTATCACATACAACACAGCTCGAGAAATACCACCAACACCCGAAAGGGAAGAGATAGAGTTTGTCCCATTTGTAACACAAAGTTTTTATTGAAGTTGAAAACATTTTCATCCATCATCTCACTCATACATCATCACTTCATCATCAATCCGTCCCAACTCTCAAAACATTAAGAGGTTCTTGTCCCAAGTTCTCTTTTAGATATTGCTTGAAATCAAACACATCACATCACTTTTTAGATTGTTTCTACATCTAGGATAAGCTCATCCTAAGAGACACATCTACGCAGGTTAAAACTAGTTCATGAGTGAATCCTCTCATTACTAGGTAGTTAAATTTGTAACACATCTCAGATTTCTCTACACCTTATCATATCAAAACTTATCAAACAAACAAGCAATTCAAAGAAGGAATTTCGGTTACATCCACCTTAAAGGTGTTAGAGATCCACATGCAACACAATTCACCAACCATCAATCTCTCATTTCAACAAAAACTCATCATCATTTTCACACAACTTCAACAAAAAGCTTATAAACAAAATGGCCCAAACCCGATCACGGTCAAGACAACGAGAAATAGAAATGGAAGAAGAAGAAGAGGACAATCTCAATGAATTTCAAGAAGCACTTGGAGGAAATGCAAATGACGAAAACCTGAGTACTCCTACTCCTGCAACAATAGAAAGGGCTCAACATAACCCTCTCTTTAACAGACTGTTTGACGAAATACTTAGGAGCAATGCGGATGCTCACTTCTTAAAACTCGCTCAAGAAGGAGCCAAACTCCCCTCTGACTTTGATCTTGCCCAATTAAGACAAGCATCAGAAAGACAAAGTCACCATGAAGAGGAAAGAGGTAGAGATCCCATTAGATATAACATTCCTCGAGGTAACCCACCACCTCCTCCTCCAAATGAAATGGAGATGTTGCGGCAACAAGTCGAGAATCTCGCCCAACAGCTTCATAGTGGTGTCAAGACTAACCAATTCTCACTCAATGACATCTATCCCTATCTTTTTGATAGGAATCTTTACATGCCACCATTTCCACGAGGATTCAAAACACCCAAATTTGAAAAATATAGAGGAAAGGGGGATCCCCGCGATCATGTCCGAGAATTTCATTCCGCTTGTCTCGAAGTATCATATGAAGACACATACCTAATGTGCCTTTTTCCCCAAAGCTTGGGAGGAACAACCACATCATGGTTTTCTCGACTACCAGGTGGCATTAGAACATTTGAGGAACTTATCCAAAAATTCCTCGCTCATTACTCTCATAACATTGAACGCGACATCACCATGGCTGATCTGTGCAACACCAAACAAAAACCAGGTGAACTATTCTCAGTATTCTTGCAACGATGGCGCCAAATGTCTAGCAGACGTTCTCTTCAGTTACCTGAATGAGAACTAGTGGAAATATTCATTTCCAACTTAAACGAAGAAATGGAATTTCACCTGGATGTCAAAGACACAGACTCTTTTAATGATATGATCACCAAGGGTTTAAAATGTGAAAGGGAACTTATCAAGAAGGGACTCATCAAAATATTTAATGAACCAAAAGATGGTCCTCGCCCATGCTTCAACAGTGATAAACCAAAATTCTGGAATAAAAACAAGAATATCATCAATGATGGGTTTGTGGATGCCAGGAATATCCAAAACGCACAACCTGTGGTTTGGTTTGCAGGACAAAATCCTCCACCTCAAAACAACACAAATGTTCCTTCTAATCAAGGTCGCATCACATCTCATGATGAACCTAGACCTCGTCAGCAAAAACAGAAATGAACATACACTCCCTTAGGGGAACCCATTGAAACAGTGTTGCGACAACTCATTTCTCAAAATTTGGTCACTCTACCTAAACTATCAAACTATGAGCCTCAGGTCAAACCGGCATGGTGGAGAGATACTGAACACTGTGAATTCCATCAAGGAAGAGGGCACAAGACAAGTAATTGTCACCGATTGAAAGATCTCATTCAGGATCTTATTGATCGAGGAGAAATTGAAATTGAAGGACATAACCCAAAAACAACCAATAATGATCATCTGATGTTCAAAAATCCACTTCCATCACAAGATCAAAGGGGTCCTTCCACTTCTAGGTGAGGCACTGATACCACTGATTATACACAGGCTGCGTATAATTACACTGTAAATCATCTGTATGATGCCAGTGAACAAGTTGTAACCATAACCTTCAAAAATACCAATTCAAATTGCAATGTTGTTACACGTCGCGGTAAGGTCACCATAAAGGCAACTCCACAAGGCACCACCTCCATCCCAAAGCAGTACAATCTTGTGGAACAATTAGACAAAACCCCTACGCTTATATCCATTTTAGAGCTTTTGCATCTATCGCCATCTCATAAAACTATCTTGGATCAAGCACTCCAAGAGGCGTCAGTCCCTGCAAATCTAAATACGAACCAATTTCAAGCCATGGTTGGAAGTCTAAAGTCATCACCTTGTCTCACTTTTTCTGAAAGTGACAACTCTTCCTTCCAACAACCACATAATGCCTCACGCCACATCGAAGGATTTATTAACCAGCATAGGATCAAGCGAGTCTTGATCGATAATGGAGCAGGCCTAAATATTTGCACACTGCAGTTGGTCACAGCATTGGGATATGTGGTCGAATCAGTGGATCCTCGTCAGAAGATCACAATCAAAGCCTATGACGATGCAGAGTGTTCATCCAAAGGAGCTGTGGTACTACCAATCCGAGTGGGCCCCGTGGTAAAGCACATCATTTGTCAGGTTTTGGACCTTCCTCTGCCATACAATCTATTGTTAGGAAGACCTTGGATACATGCCATGCAAGCCGTTCCATCTACCTACCATCAATGTATCAAGTTCCCACATAACGGTGTAGAGATCACAATTCTGGGTGACGCAAATCCCTTTGCATATTGCCATAATATCAACCATCAGCCAGAGATTACCGTTCCTAATAATAGAGAAGCCATTTCTTCCACATCATATATAAGTCCCGCCTCTCTTGCCCATTCAAACACCATTATACCCAAGCAAGAAAAGCTTAAGATGAAGATAGCAGAGGAAGGTCCTGGGGAATACAACTTGAGTCAACTCTTTTGTGTGGGACAAATGCCCACTTCTCCTAGAACTCATGGTAAACCACAACAAGTACTCCAGCAACCACTAAACATACCAGCATGTGCCTTGACACCTTTCGTTCTTGGAAAGAGTCAAGAGGAAGAAACATAAGATGAGGACCTGGCGGAATGGATCTATAAAGATCCCATCACCACTGATAAACCACGAGTTACACTTCCTATAGAACAGTATGGCAAAGGTCTCCTCATTATGCAAAGAATGGGGTATGATGGTCAAAGTGCTTTGGGATATTGCAAACAAGGATGACATGAACCCTTGCTACCAGAATTCAAGCCCAAAGGTAATACAGGCCTCGGCTTTGAAAAAGAGATCTTTCCTAAACTCAAGTTCAAAGGAAAACCCAGCAAACCATTTTGTCCACCTACTGCAAAGCAGGCACCTTTCATAATCAAAGCACCCTCAAGCACCATCCCAACAGCCCCACTGAGGCTCAAAACCCCAACACAGCCATCACCAATGCCACTCATCCCATCAAACGAACTCGTCATCTCATCAGTCGCACCATTAGCAGTAGTAACTGTATCAGCACCCACAGCAGCATCTATAACACTAGTAGTCCCAGCAGAAGCAACGGAATCAATATTACCAATACTCCCTATAACAGATTCCTTGATCCCCCTCAATCGCCCTGCAGCACCGATCATTACAAAGGTACATCAACCAATCACACCTGCGGTATTTAACTCAAAGGACATCCCAGTATGGTATAGTAATCGGATGCTGGAAAGTAATTCAGAGACTGACTCACATGAGTGGGAATTTGATTCTGTACAGCTTAACACTTCAAATGAGGAAGACACATCACCACCTCCACCACGTAAAGACATACCTATTTATGGAGAAGCATAGATAAAGACCACTTGGGTTCCTAAACTGGAAACATCTTCCACAGACCCTACGTCTCATCCTACGCCTGATTATGACAGGGAGAGTACCATTAACGACCTTCACCATAACGTCTTAACCCTCACTGATACATCTAATGCACTTAACCTAATCAATGAAGTAATGCCCATTATCCACCCTGAACTCATCGAATGGAACCAACCAAATTCCCCATGTCTTGACCTCTTCCAAAATGATGAGGCCATCATTGAATTTTTGGAATTAAGGGATAACCTACCAAGCGGGGATCACAAAGTTGGATTTGCCATTGAACTTAATAGCGTAGCATACTTCGGGGCGGATGCCAAACCTTTCAGCTGCAAAAATATAACACTAAAACATGGATCTTCCAGTGAAAACCACACTGTGGCACTGTTTTATCCGACAAAAGTAAAAAGAAAGAGCGTATCCAATGGTGAAAACCTCTCTGAGGCACCTGAGGATGAAGGGTTTGACATTCTCCCTGCTAGTACACAACAGGAACGATCAACGATTCTCATCGAGGAAACCAAAGAATACAATGTGGGGACTCCTAAAAATCCTCATCTCATACATTTGGCATCTCTTCTCACTCCAGAGGAACAGCCTAAATTTATAGAGTTCTTCCAAAAGCGTCAGATCAACTTTGCATGGTCATATGCAGACATGCCTGGGCTTGATCTTGATTTAGTCATGCATCACCTCACCGTAGCAGAAGGAGCCAAACCTGTCAAGCAAAAGCTTCGTAAGATGCATCCTCAGATTGCAGTGCTAGTCAAAATAGAACTCAAGAAACTCCTAGATGTTGGTTTCATTAGACCAATTGATTATGTAGAATGGATCTCCAATATTGTGCTTGTTGGCAAACCAAAAGGGGGCATCCGCATTTGTACTGACTTCAGAGATCTGAATAAGGCCTGTCCTAAGGATGACTTCCCCCTTCCAAATAACAACATCATAGTGGATCTAACAGCGGGACATGCCATGCTTTCACTCATGGATGGATTTTCAGGATACAATCAGATAAAGATCACACCAGAAGATCAACATAAGACAGCCTTCACATGTCCATGGGGCACATATTGCTGGAATGTAATGCCCTTCGGTCTAAAGAATGCAGGAGCCACGTATCAAAGAGCAATGACCACCATCTTCCATGACATGATGCATACCATGATGGAAGATTATGTTGATGACTTACTAGCAAAATCACTCACCAGAGAAGGGCATCTCCACATCTTAGATAAAATCTTTGATAGACTGGAACAATACCATGTTTGACTCAACCCAAAGAAATGTGTCTTTGGAGTGACCTCCGGGAAGCTTCTAGGATACATTATCTCAAGCAAAGGTAAAAGCAATCATGGATATGCCACCTCCAAAGAATATCAATCAGCTAAGGACATTATAAGGGTGACTTCAATCCATTCGAAGATTCATTGCACAATTGGCTGATAAGTGTCACCCATTCACACATCTGCTACACAAGAACATCCGCTTTCAGTGGGATGCCCGATGCCGGCAAGCATTTCAGACGCTTAAAAACTATCTCATGAATCCACCATTGTTGATGCCACCAGATCCAAGTAGACCATTGTTACTCTATATCTCGGCAACAAGTACAACATTAGGTGTATTACTGGCACAACATAATGCAGAAGGAAAAGAGTGTGTTGTTTACTACATCTCTCGCACACTGGTAGGCTATGAACTCAATTACACCCCTATTGAGCGAGCTTGCCTAGCAGTAATCTTAGCAGCCACAAAATTGAGACACTATCTATTAACACACAAGGTACAACTCATTGCAAAGATTGATCCACTCAAGTATTTACTTAACAAAGCAGCATTGACAGGCTGCTTGGCCAAATGGGTGATGATTCTAAGTGAATTTGACATCGAGTACATGGATCGTAAATCTATCAAAGGTCAAGTTATTGCAGATCAGTTGGCCGATGCACCCCTCACAGGCGATCATCCTCTTATTTCCAATTTTTCAGATGAAGAGATATTCATGATCACAACAGCACAACCATGGAAACTATATTTTGATGGTTCATACACTAGGCATGGCTTGGGGGCAGACATTCTATTTATCACACCTCAAGGTGATAGCATCCCGAAGTCTTACAGGCTCACATTTCCATGCACAAACAATATAGCTGAGTATGAGGCCTTGATCATAGGACTCAGGTTAGCCATCCAATGGAAATTACAAGAACTGCAAGTATATGGTGATTCCCAACTAGTCATTCGACAAGCAATTGATGAATATCAGACCAAAGATGATAAACTCATGCCATATAAGCAAATGGTGGACACTCTAAAGACATCATTTACTACTATCACTTTTGAGCAGATACCAAGATATCAGAATCGAGCTGCTGACACCATGGCTACCATCGCATCTCTCCTAGATCTTCCACAAAATTCAACACGCTATGAGTTCTTGGTAGAATAGCTTTGGATCCCCGCTTATGATATCCCTGAATCTGAGATGATATGTCACCTTGTCGGTTCTGAATCCCCATGGTACGGTGAGTTCTACACCTATCTCCACGATCACACCCTTCCTCCCAACCAATCAAATAACCAACGTAAAACCTTCATTCGCCAAACTGCTCGATATACCATTATTGCCGAAACCCTATACCGATGCGGTCTTGATGGTACTCTCCTTCGATGTCTGGAACAAGATGAGATAACAAAGGCTTTGGAAGAGGTAGATGAAGGAATTTGCGGGACTCATTCAAGTGGTCCATCACTCACCAAGAAACTCCTGCGAGCTGGATATTATTGGCCATCTATGGAAAAGGATTCCTACTACTTTGTCAGAAAATGCAAGAAATGTCAAGTTCATGGCGACTTGATACATGCACCAGCTCAGGAACTGCAACCAATCACGACACCATGGCCTTTCTGTCAATGGGGCCTTGACCTTGTGGGTAAGATTCATCCATCTTCATCCAACGGCCATAAATTCATTATTGCCGCCACCGAATATTTCACAAAGTGGATCGAAGCTGTTCCACTTACCCAAGTCACCGGCAAGCAGATCGCCTCATTCATCCTCAACTACATCATCTGCTGGTATGGTGTACCCATGTCCATCATCACAGATAACGGTCTTCCTTTCAAAAATCAGGATGTCCGTGAACTTTGTGAGAAATTTCATATCCAACACCGCTTTTCCACCCCCTATTACCCACAAGGCAATGGTCAGGCCGAAGCATCCAATAAAAGAATATTAAGAATCCTCAAAAAGAAAGTCAATGATGCCGGCCGTGATTGGCATGTTCAACTAAATCCAGCGCTATGGGCATATCGAACTAGCATTCGAACCCCTACAGGTGCAACTCCTTATTCATTGGTCTATGGTGCAGAAGCTATCTTGCCTATTGAGGTCGAGATACCATCATTACGGGTTTCCTTGCACAATCTCATTGATGACGAAGCCTACAGAGTATCCTGTCTTCAGGACTTAGAGTTACTTGATGAGAAACGACAAGCTGCATACAATCACCTCAAAGCCTATCAGCAGCACATGAGCAGAAGCTACAATCACCGAGTTAGACCTCGTACATTTGAGGTAGGTGATCTTGTTCTATGAGAGAATCCTCGCAACCAACCAAACCAAGAACATCAGGGCAAGTTTGAATCAAACTGGCTGGGCCCATATGTTGTCACTGCTGTGTTCGGGTCCGGGGCATATCAGTTGGCTACATCAGAAGGAGAACCGCTCGCAGATCCAATTAACAGCATGCACCTCAAACGGTTTTATACCTAAGGTGTACAGAGCATCAGGCTCCCCTACATACCAGAAAATACCAAAAACATTCAGAAAAATGTCCTGAAGAAAATACAAAAACATTCAAAAAAGTAAAGAAAAATCATGCATCCAAATGGTGAACAACCACTCCGGTGGCACCTTGGGTAAGTACGATGGTGAAAACCTGGCAAACAAGTGCCACTCGTAAAGGCTATGGCTCCATTGTCTTTCAGACTTGTTGCGATCACATCTACTTCATACATACATCCATCCATCCATCAACCATGGCTTTTTATTCCTCTGCAATTATGATAGTACTCCATACATCTTGCATCCTGCTTTTTCATAGTCATGTCTAAAACTGGGGGCAATGCCTTTAACCTATTGATGGAAGTGGATTCTACATTGTCTTATGATTCATTAAGTTCTTCATTCAAACAATCATCAAAAATCCAAAAACATTCAAAAATATCTCGCAAAAATACCAAAAACATTCAAAACAATTCAAAATCCAAAAACATCGATAAAACCATTGAAAAATCACACAAAAACATGGCAACACCTTGTACATACCCATCCATGAAGATACCAAAATAAACATTGACAAACTACTCACACAATGACCATTTACCAATCAACCACACAATCAACATCAACAATCAAACTGTCTTCAACAAGGATGCATCCTTCCTTATCAAAACAAAGCCAAAAGTGACGTTTTCTTTGACAAGAAAATTATGTTAAGCTATCAAATACTTGGTTGATTTTTGAGTACAATCATTCGTTTATCTGTATCAGGATCTTGCAGTATTGTTTTGTATCGTTTGCGCATTATTTCTGATGAAGTTCTGGGGCATGTACTAATGGTGTCTACATGGGAAGTTCACTAAGCTATGTGATCATAGGCAAAAATACAGTCATAGATCACTACGACTTGCTGACTACAGTGTATACCTCGACCATATGAGCATGAACCATTACCAAGGATCCATATTCTTTATTCTTTATGTATATACTGTTTGTTTGCAGGTACAATGCTCTTTCTTTGGTTCCTCCTACCTCATCCAAACTGGATAAAGGTTTTATCTCTTATTACGGTATGCACTTGTCTCAGGATATGATCAGCCTAAGATCAAGGAGGACGATCCAAGTCATGCATGAAAGGAGATAATCCTTGTCTATTCCGCAAGCAATACTCAGGTCAACTTGATCCATTATATCAAGTTGCTTGTATTAACTTGCTATATAAAATCCATGTAAGAAATACTCTAGTCATCTTGAATCTTTATGTCAAGTTGCTTGTATTTTCTTACAACATTTTGAAGCTCAATGATGAAAAATAAAGCACCATGGATTGTCATTCCATCTCATCTGTATATATTGCATTTCATTGCATTCCACCCATCCATACATTCATAATAGCTGCATATCATGCATACATAGTCATAATAATGCATACTCTATTTTACTCATCTTCTTCCATAGGACTCGGTCCTAGTCCTCCATATCTTCTATCTAACATCAAATCCCCCCTCACCCTCCCTATCTTGATCATCAACATCATCCTAATCCCTTCATCGCTTCCCATCCTCACTCATCCAAAAAAATTAAGCCAGTTACTCTATCTGCATAGGTACATCGACTCACGCACACCTAGACTATCAATAGATACTTTGATCAAGTATCTTCGGGTCTCAACAGGTAATCGATTATGGCAAACTTAGACTACAACAGGCATTTATCATAATTACCTAGTCTCAACGGGGTTGCCATGATTCCCCACAACCATCCATCACACGCACACACTATCAATTGATCAACCAATCAAACACAATCCAATAGACAATTACATCAATTGTCTACGTCTTAACGAGTGTTTTGCTTCATATACCTTGACTTCATCAGACAATTACATCAATTGTCTAAGTCACATCAGGTCACTTTGATTCACTTACTCAGACTTTATCATGTCCAAGCGACCAACTGACATCAACTGTCACGCTTTGACTTGACTGGGGCAATTAAACCGATTGCACCAGATTGTCCAACCAATTTTGATCAATTGTATAGCATCAATCCAAACCCCACACTACATCTGCTATGTATCTCTTGCATGACCTCAGGGTACTCGCTGGCTTGTTGTTTCTTCATATTCACTCCATTTTCTCCCATTCTTTCATCATTAGTTCTAATTTCTTCTATTCTACATCCCCTCCACTTTTCATTCTTTTTCGAGAGACCACCCGATTTTTCAAAAAAAATAATAATAATAATAATAATAAAATTCAGCCCATCTCTCGAGGGGGCATACCACCCATTAAATTTACATTTTATGGGGCATTTCTTCACACCTATTTTTCTTTCTTTGAAACGATGCGATAAACCGCACCGTCTCAAAGAGGGGCAAATGTAGTCACATAAATCTATCCACTTAATTAAATGAATATTTAATATTTATTTGATTATTTAACCATCAATTAATAATTAATTAAATTAATATATTTAATTAATTCAACTTAACCCTCTTCTCCTATTAATTAAATAAATTATTCAATTTATTTGATTTAATTCACTTAACCAAATTCAGACCATTAATTAAATAAATAAATCATATTTGTTTAATTAAATCTTCTCTCACATTTAAATAAATTAATATTTATTTAAATCCCCCAAAATCCCACCTCTCACATTTAAATAAATTAACATTTATTTAAATCACCTTTATCCTCTACCCACTTGTATTTTCCTACAAAAGCAAGTTGCACAATTATTTTAAATAAATAATTTATTTAAATCACCTTTATCCTCCACCCACTTGTATTTTCCTACAAAAGCAAGTTGCACAACTATTTTAAATAAATTATTTATTTAAAATCCTATTTATCCTCACCCACTTGAAACCTTTAATGGTTTCCCTTAAAGTATTCAAACTTGATGGCTTTAAAGTCTTCAAACTTGATGGCTTTAAAGTCTTCAAACTTGATGGCTTCCTTCTATAGTCTTCTTAAGACTTTAATTGTTTTCCTTAAAGTCTTCAAGCCTTTAATGGTTTCCCTCAAAGTCTTCAAGCATTTTAATGCTTTGTCTTCATTTTTCTCATTTAAATAAATTAATATTTATTTGAATATTTATCCAAATGCAAATTACACCATTTAATTGAAATAAATGATTTTATTTTAATTGAAAATACCAAAATTTCTCCCACTTGCATTTTCCTACAAAATCCACTTGCATGCCTAAACCCCTTCTAGAATTTTCTAATCACTTCTAAATAACCTAACCCCTTCTCTAAACTTTGTCACATTCCTAAGCAAAAGGGAAGTCACTTCTCAAACCCTCAAAGTCTTTGATAACCATTAAAGGCTTTCAACCTTCAACCACTAAATGGCTCAAAGTCTTTGATAACCATTGAAGGCTTTCAACCTTCAACCACTTAATCCCCAAAGTCTCCAATAACTATTAATGGTTACCTCAAACCCTCCCACATGGTTAAAACATTTGTTTTGACTCAACCTCTACCCAACCCAAAGGTCTCATCAGGCCATTAATGCTTTGACCATGATTATCTCTTAAACATTTGCACAAAGGTTTATCCTTGGATTAACTCTT
This sequence comes from Cryptomeria japonica, assembly GCF_030272615.1. Lineage (NCBI taxonomy): Eukaryota > Viridiplantae > Streptophyta > Pinopsida > Cupressales > Cupressaceae > Cryptomeria > Cryptomeria japonica. The sequence goes on along the minus strand of NC_081408.1, from coordinate 583,531,565 downwards.
AATCCAGTGGATAATCTTAATTTGGACTTGACCCTTAGCCTCTAGATAACCATGAGGTCTTCTCAGGCCTTTAATGCCTCCAACCTCTTCTCTCAACCCAATCCTATGTTGACACTTGTCACCATTTTATTGGTGCCAATTGTGCACATGGATCCCCAACTTTCAAACTTGGCCCTTGATTAAACCATTCAATCTTAACCCTTCATTTCCCCATTTCTTCTATAAATAGAACCCTTCTCCTCAAGCAAAAAAGGGAAGCATTAGAGTATTGTTGTTATACTGGTATTAGCATAGAGCTTTTTCATAGCATCACTATCTACACTTGCATAGCATTTGCTTATCATATTCAACCATCTTGAATCTCCATATGGCATCCATGGCTAGTGCTAAAAGCTGAGAGCTACACTCATTTGGGACTTGGAGAGGAGAGGAACAAGGGAGGAGCAACTATGAGCATCTTGATTAGCTATTTTATTCTATGTTTATATGCTTTCTATTTCATGCTTAATATCTCTCTTGATATGCCTGTTTAGGATAATCTTTTGTTGCTAACACTAACGTTTGTTTTTTGTGCTCTTGTGTGTGTTGCCATCAAATAGATTTTCTAATCCTTTTTGCAGAGCATCAATCTATATTCTTTTCTTTCATTAAAATAACCAATAAATATCCGTTCATCACATCTAGGATCAAACTTTCCAATGGAAACATCTCTTTTGATATAACATTTACTACCAAATATTCTGAAATACTTAACTTTAGGTGTATGACCAAACCATAACTCATAAAGTGTCTTACCAGTGTCTCGTTTGATATGAACTCTGTTGAATGTGTATATCATCATGCTTATAGCTTCTCTCTAGTAGATATGAAGCATGTTATCTTCCATCATCATAGTTCTAACCGCATCCAAGATAGTTTCGTTCTTTCTTTCCACAGCTCCATTCTGTTGAGGTGTCTGGGGTGCAGATAATTGCCTCCTTATCCCATTCTTTTCACAATAACTATTAAATTCACCGGATGTGAATTCTCCACCCTGATCAGACCTTAAGCTTTTAATCTTCAATCTTGTCTCTGTCTCAACTTTAGCTTTAAATATTTTAAACTTTTCAAATGCTTCAGATTTATCCTTTAGAAAAGTAACCCACATAATTCTAGAATAGTCATCAATGATTAGCATAAAATATCCGTCACCCTAAGAACTTTTGATTCTATCAAGACCAAACAAATTAGTATGAATAATACCATGAACATCATTAGATTTTTCTTGTATAGTGCTAAAAGAAGTTCTGAATTTCTTTCCCATTTAAAAATTCCTTACATACCAGATTATAGGGCTTCACAATCCTAGGTATATCTCTAACTGCCTTACTAGAATTGATCTTTACAATGCAATCAAAATTCATATGACACAACCTCTTATGCCATAGCCAACTCTCATCAATTTTTGCAATCAAACATGTCTTCTCACCTGAGTTCAAATGAAAGATGTTACGTTTAGTTTGAGTACCGGTTGCAATCTCCAATCCAGACCTGTTGATAATCTTGCATTTTCCATCCTTGAACTATAACTAAAATCCCTTATCCACCAACTATCCTACACTCAAAATATTATGCCTTAAACATTAAAAATAATAAACATTATCATTATCATGCTTACCATCCAATGATATAGATCCTCTTCCCTTGATCACGCATGCTTTGTCATCTCCGAATATAACCAGATCGCTATCAAATTATTGCAAAGATAGAAACTTCCTTTTATCTCCAATTATATGATGTGAACATTCACTGTCTATCACCCATTCATCCTTGTCTTCAACTTTAATAGCAAGGGTCTTTTCTTTAGGTACTAGATCATCTTGTATCGGTTCATCATCAGAATCAATCACACCTTCCTCATCTGCATAGTAGCATGATTTGTCTTTGTTCCTCTTGTACTTATTCTTGTTTTGATAATCATGGTTAGGCCTAAAATATCTTCTATCTCTTTCCTCAAATCTTGAATTCCTTTCAGGACATCTAGATGCAAAATGATCTATCTTATTACATACGAAATATTTAAAAGTTGATTTTCCTTCATACTTACTTCTTGTCGGACCTCTAGGTACTCTTGTAGAAAATAGGGCTTCAAGTTGCTCAAACTCTTCATCTTCTTTCTTCATTTCCTCCAGTTCCTTAGCATATAAGGATTTCCAATCACTCTTGCTAGTAGATGATGTTGATGCATGAAAAGCAAGTTCAGATTTTGCAACTCTAGAAGGATCAAATTCCTCAAGCTCAAAAGCAGACAGCTTCCCAACTAAGTTATCCCTATTAACAGAGGTGTTTTCCATTGTTCTCAACTCATTAATTATAGTAGCATTCATTTTATAAGCCAGTGGGAAATCTCTCAATACTTTAGAAACTATTTCATCTTCGCTCAGAGATCCACCACAACACTGAATTCCCGAAACAATTTCATTTACTCTCTCCATAAAAGAACCAATCCTTTCATCTTCTTCCATCTTCAGGTTCTCATATCTCACCTGGTAACCATCAAGTTTAGCAATTTTAATAGTAGGGTCACCTTCATTCAGAGTCTCCAATTTATCCCATATAGCCTCTGCGGTTGATTTGTCAATTATTTCTATAACTTGATGATCTGAAAGTGCACACAAAAGGGCTTCTCTATCTCTACAATCATTTTCAATGTCCTTATCCAAGCCTATCAAAGGAGGATTTCCATATGCCGGATTATGAGGTATGTATCCTTTCTTAGTGATCTCCCAAATCTCCTTACCAAGACATCTCAGATGAGTCTCCATCTGAATCTTTCATACTCTTTAATTTGTTCCATCAAGCCTAGGAATTTATCTCCAGAAAATAGTTGCATATGAACTTGATGAACTTGAACTATTAGATGCCATAGGATCTTCCTCAAGTGGTTAAGCTTCTGTAGAGAGGACCAAGCTCTGATACCAATTGTTAGATAGCTTAGATAACCAATGAACAACTGAGAGGTGGGGGGTGAATTAGTTGTTCACAGATTATAAAAATTTAAGCATTAAAACCTTATTACCAGAATAGCAGATATAACAGTTAAGCACAAATATAAACCACAAAATATTTACCAAGCATCCACAAAAGATAACACCAAGATTTGTACATGGAAAACCTAGTAAAGGGGAAAACCACTGTGGGAAGCCTAGCCATAGTCAAGTAATACTTCCATAGTAAGTATGTGATTAAAAAAAGAGGGGAGGACACATGTAGGAAGGCCAACAACCTAGAGCACACTTCTTATCACAAAAGGAGCCTCACTGAATACAAAATAAATCTAGACTACAATCTAGAAAGAAGAGTGAACTACAAGAACAACATCTCCTATGCCTGAATATAGCTTTGGTTAAGCTCAGTATCAGAGGTCTTAAATCTCTTCCACCAACCCAATTTGATCACCTATGATTGACCAAAAGCTATTCATTTGATTACAACCTTATTCGCACATAGATAATCGTATATCCTGAAAACCCATGATCTATAAAGAGATCTTACATCATATTTATACCAGCCAGAGACCTTAACAATTAGGTCAGCCACCTAAAAGATAATATAATAAATTCATACCATAAACCCATAATTCAATGATCAACCAAGTCGGCCTAAGACTGAAAAAACATAATCCAATCAATAGATCCAACTCTTAATGCATTGGGATCATCCACCAACATGTTACATAAACTGGTCCATAACCTAGTAGAATAAGATAGCATTAGGTCCAGACCCAAATCCAACACCACCGATCAACAAGAACATGAACAAGATAGAAAATAGCATCCTGAAAGCCATCTAGAAGCTGTGCCAAAACCACTTATCATGTGCATCAAAAGATCTTCAACAAATCTCTGTCGGTAAAACCCTTACTGGTGACCAAAAGACTTACTAGAACAAATGATAGCTCCTGAGTCATCAAATCCTAAACCAACTAGTCGTGATACACATCTAAATAGCATGAATGATAGATCCAAACCAATTCCACAAACTGAAGCATACTGGAGCATACCAGATCAATATCATAATCCAACCGCTCTACTGGAACCTACCGGAAACCTGTAAACAACCAAAACAGTCGGTGTTGCCATGAATGAAAAAACATCAATGCAACACATAATCAATTCCTCCAATTCTCCAATAGGGGGGTGTTAATAATGGAATAGTAAAATGACCATGTCAGCAAATAGATACATAAGACTATTAAATTAATATTAATATAATAAAGTTGGATTTCCCATAATGTGGTTTGCCGAGATTGTCTCACCAGATTCTAGAAGCAACTGATTCCTATATGAAGAGAGAGGTTGTTTAGGGAAAACCATCTCTGTAGTTATAAGGTGTATAGGATGAATCCATGTATAGCAATTGCATGCAGAAATTGTGCATAGGCTATTGAGCATAAGTACATTACACTGTTTAATGCAGAGGATGAAATATATGAGGCTATTATGAAAATGGTGGATATTTCCCTGTATTTGGAAAGGCATTGGTGTGAAGACATCATCTATGAGGCTATATTAGTATCGGTTGTGGATGTTCTAGAATCCAAGGAGAGTTACATCAAGATTGTGGGATATTTTGTGAATGAAGCCTATGGGGATGCGGTGGTGGCAGCTCTATGTGAGATGCATAATGGAGTGAAGGAAAGTATTCTCAAAATTATTTCAATCCTGATAACTATTTGTCCTCTAACTCAGAAGAAGAGATAGATGAGGATGAAGATCAGACATATGATGACGAGGTTGGCGATACTCAGAATATGGAAGATAGTGAGGAGTAGAGAGAGGATAGGGAGAGGAGGGAGTAGAAGCATCATAAGAAGGATTTTGTCATGACTACCTGGTCGACCTTCAAAGATGGAGTTATAAATGGATATCTGATTGCATTTAGACAGTTGAAGGAGGTTGATAATCGGCGGCTGACAGAGGCATCTTTGGACACTCTTTTCAATCTAGGCAAACAAATTTCACACATGTTGCACTTTCTGAGGAATGTGTAAGGGGTATGGTATAGATATGCATCTGTATGTGTCAGTTCTGAATAGGTATTAGGCATTTATTTCAGCTGGTCCTAGTGTTTAAGTAGATGATCTTGTCGGCTAGTATTGTAATTAGTTTGGATATTTTGTGTATAACTTTTTGGAGCAATATAGGGAGCCATCCCCATAAAGATAGCACTTACCCCCAAAAAATAAAAAATAAAAATAAAATTGGAAAATTTGCTATTTGGGAATACATTTATCAATAAATTTATAATGGTATTATTTGAGTTATTTTAATTAACTCTCAATGAAAAATGAACCTAAATAGCTATTTCAAGGGGAATTGGATTATAATCCTTTGGAAAGTTATATTTTAAATGAATGGAGTTATTTCAAGCACTTAGTTGTGAACTAATAAATAATTTAATCAACCAAACTAAAGTATCGTTGTCAACTCTCAGGATGGTATCTTTAATTTATTTCAAAGAACTATTCCCTATTGAGTGTAATGTAGTGCAATGGCTTAAGGGATTAAATTTTACCCCACATAGTCAATGTACGTTGCATGATGCTATTTTAATTAGAATTTAAATCAAGAATTTAACCGTTCATGTTGAAGATCACATTAAGATGACAATAGGATAATCAAGTTAGTGGAACTAAGTGAGAAACCACATCTTCACATTATGTAAACACAAGTAATTAAGCCTTTAAAAAAAAAAAATATATTGTTGTGTTTTTGCCCTAAATTTTGGGCACTATAGAGGGTGGCATCCTGGACTTGTGTCATGTCCTCCTTAGACATCGACTACTAGATAGACCATGTATATAAACATTAGTACTTAATACTATCTCTTAGAAATATTCATTTAAAATATAATGCACTATGAAATTATGTCTTACCACTACATTGTCAACATACAATGAAGGTACCTCCTCATTTCTAGCATACGAGCACTCCCCAAGGTGTTCTCCAGTCCTTGTCATCTCATTTAGTGCACCGACCATATCAAACACCTAGTAATCAAATGTGTCAATAGGATGATCAATCATCCATCCAAGAGGACCTAAGCACATGTGATGATACATATTGTAAGTATGCAACACAAAAATATACCATGGACATGAGGAAGATGTGTCAATGCCACCCGATCCACCGCTAGCATCACCCTCATTTGGCTAATCTAGTGTCATGGCTTGAGAAACTAAAAGGCCACTCAAAGAGTGAATAGTTGATATAGTCTATGATGCTACCTCAACAATAATATATAGAGGTTGTACTGGAGGTAGGCGAGCAATGTGAGAAGGGGGAACATATGGGCACTGTACTACTTGAATTGTCCATGGTCTATCCTGGGGCATACCTCCCCCCACTCCTAGAAATTCCTAAAGTCAAAGTAGTTGACATGCTTCCCTAAAACAAACTTGGCATATAATTTCTTGATGAAGTAAAATGGCACATCAAGATTGTTGTTGGGTGGTCTATCAAAAACCATCCAACAACAATCCCAAAAGTTATTTCGCATAGCATCATTTTGACACCATTTGATGGAAAGTTTTGGTTTTTTGACATCTACAGGCAATATGGTACGCAAATTAACAAATTAGGAGACAATTTTGGCTTTGGATATCTCGAGGTTCTTCACCTCATCATAGGACAATCCATCCATATATTTTTCCCTCATGGTCTCTCACCACAAAAGAATGGCATTGTGCTTAGTAGTGATAGTTTATACATTGGATATTATTGCCCTTAGTGCAACTAACACAGGGGATAGATGAGTGATTGTGATATAAACACCAGCAATGCCCCTCAATTGGTCCAAATTTCGACCAATTAAATCATGAGTTAAGGTGGGGTTTGGTAGCAAAGGGTTTGGTGGTTGTGGCAGTTGTGGATTCTCATTGTTATTAGCCATTTTACCTAATTGAAGTTGAAAAATTAGATTTAATTAATAGAAAAAAAACCTAATTTATAACTAAAAAATCAAAAAACAAATAAAAAAATGCAAATGAATGATAAAAAGACAAGGAAGTTGAAAACAATTCATACTTGATGTTTGGATTTGATGAAATTTTACTTGAGGAATTAGATATTGGTTAAAACTGGATAATGGATCACTCAAAAACGCCAAACCCACGGGTAAAAATGAGCCACGAACAGCTCTAGTTTGGGTATTTAAAATACCCATAGGTACTGGATATCTGATATTATCAGATATTTGATACCTTTTCATTGTGTATTAATAAGATATATTATTAATATACGATAATATATATTAATAATACATATTATTAATATATGATAATATATATTAATAATTCATATTATTAATATGTGGTAATATATTAATAGTACATATTATTAATAATATAAATTATTAATATATATTATCTTATATTAATAATATGTATTATTAATATATATATTATATAATATATTATATAGTATATAATATATTTGATGTTATATCATATAAATATATATATGTACTAACATCCAAGCTAAGCAAAAAGTCAACATGGATTTTTCACATTTTTGGGCAAATGGAAAAGTCATTGTTTTCATATCGCCACTTTTTGGCCCCTCATGATCCTGCACATACCCCCTAGTTTCTCTCCCATGTGGAGATGATTGTAAGTTATAAAGTACAACCTTGGGTTATTTCTCAGTTAATTCTTGCCACTCAAAACCAAGATTGTAATCTAAAAATAGTTCTTCTTGGTATTATAATGGCAAAAGACTCATTTTCAAACTTATGTATAGTTGTTGTAAGAACTTTTGATCAATAAAAGAATCTTTTTTAACTTTTCTCATTATTGTTTCTTGTATAAAAATATGAGATAGTTGATGCAATCTTATGGTGAAGTAATTTACCCTTTAATATATGTCCTATTTTCTTTGCCTTCATGCAAATTATATGTATTATTGTAGGTCATAACTCGTGTTTAACTATTTAAGGAGAAAGTTTAAGTTGTGATAGCATTTCCACTTCCTTTTAAATTCCTTTCTTTACATGTTGAGCCTAGTTGTGAAATACTATTGCAAAGTCATATGAAATGTTGAGTTGTGTATGCCATAGTTCAAGTTATTGATTGTATTGCGAGTTTAAAGCAACAATATAGGTTTGAAGTCAGATTGGTGTATCACCTTAGTGGTATAGTTTTTATTTTATGCAACTTATTTCCCTTTTTCCCAATAAGGCAAGTAGTTTAGGTGAAGTACCTATTGAATATCTGGGTAATTGAGAGGGGGCTTGAATTAGTTGACGATAAAATTTTCTTTTAACTTTAATCCATAGATCCAAAATAAATAACATAATTAACAAAACATGAAAGAACATGCACGAAATAGATCAAACACAAGAAACACCAAAATTTACGTGGAAAACCCAAGAAGGGAAAAACCATGGAGAATGCTAATTATCAATATATAAACACATATTAAGGTGACATTGGTTAAGGTGGTTTTTCCAAAGGATGGCTCACTAGCAAGGTGCTCATTGACTTGAAAGGATCACCTCTGATGTGCTCACTACTGGTGAAGAAAGAAAGATAAAGAGAATTTTCCACAAAAACATACTCAAAAGATACTCAAAAGTGTCTTTGCACAACGCCTTAGTGAATATGTCTACAATCTGCTCTTTTGTAGGTACACATTCAAGTCTAACTTTATTATCTAGAACCTTTTCCCTCAAGAAGTGATACCTGATAGATACATGATTTGTTCTAAAATGTTGTATTGGATTTCCTTGAAATATTTATTACACTAATATTATCACACATGATTGAGATAGGGTCATCAAACTTTACACTAATGTCCTTCAAATTTTGCTTCATCTATAGAATCTGAGTGCAACAAGAAGATGCTACAATGTATTTTTCTTCTGTTGTAGAGACACTGATTCTTGCTTCTTAATCGACCTAGCAACTAACAAGGAGCCAATGAAGAATGCTCCTCCACGTGTACCTTTTTTGTCATCAACACTTTCGACCCAGTCTACATTTGTGTAAGTTGTGAGGGTAAAATATGAACTCCTGGGATACCACAAACCAAACTATTCTATGCCTTTAAGATATCTGAAAATCCATTTTACTACCACAACATGTGACTTTTTTGGTTCTTGCTGAAATCTTGTTGCCAAACATACTGCATACATGATATTTGGTTTGGTAGAAGTCAGATACACCAGTCCTCCAATCATTGATTTGTACTAACTTGCATTTTCCTTAGGTGATTTGTCATCTTTAGTTAACTTGCATCTAGTAGTCATAGGTGTGTTGGGATAATGTACAAATATGTGTTTGAGTGATGTGTTGTCATTGTTTTCAACATATTTCTTTGTGTGTTCCAGTGTTGCAATCAATTTAAGTAAGTTGGTTTGGTCATTGTGTTGTAGATGAGTTGTTGTGGATTAAAAGGTTTTGAGATAAGTATCTTTAGTTGATTCAACTGAAGTTTCAAAGGTTCGCATGGAGATTTGATTGAGTTATGAGATCCAGTATTGCGATTGGTTTCTTAATTGTTCAGTGTTGATCAATGTTCTGGATTTTGCTCCGCATTGTAATATTTTGGTGTGTGGATTTGGATGAGTGTTTGGGACATTCTGGTGTGTCATTAATTCAAATAGTTCATGATTTGGAGGTCCGCAAGTGAATATTTCAGTTTCATAGTCAGTTCGGTTAGTGTTCTTGAAGTTTAGTATAATTGTGATGGAGATTCTAGTAAGTGGTGATGTTGTGGTTGTTTATGTGGTAATTCATGATTCTTGTGGATGTTTATAGATTGTGTTCTATGTGTGTTGGTGGTCTATATTGATCATTGTGCACATTATTGATGATTTTTTTTTATCCGGTGGTGTTCTTTATGTTCTTGCCCGACATGTTGATTGTAGCATGTTGCGGATGTTTGAGGCATAATTCTTGGAGGTGTTTCATGTTCAAGGTCGTGATTTAGGTCTAGGCTATATCTTAGCCGACATTGTTTTGGTTCGCATGTAATATTGTAGTGTGTATGGTTATATCTTTGTAATTTGTGATGTGTGTTGAGCCGAACTTGAAATATAGGTTGATGATATGTATAAATAAATGTAACTGTATCAATGGATGTATCTATATGTGTAAAAAATGTTTTGATCTTTCTGAATAAGTGAAGTAAAGCGAAGAAGTGTGAAGAAGTGTGAGGGAGTAAAATATGTGTTATGTGCTTAACCGGAACTATAACTAGGCATGAGGAGATGTTATTCTATCAGTTCATGATCTTCCGAATGTAATTCGAATCTTTTTGTAAGACAGTGAGTCTTCCCAAGGATTGTAGCCCTATTTGTTATGTGTTTTGAGTAGTGATCTCTAGACAGTGTGTCTGAATGCATGTACATTCCTCATTGTAATATTTTATATACTTCTAACAGGGTATCATCATATTGTGGGTAGGTTCCCACCATGGTTTTTTCAAAAATATTGGTGTAATGTTTTTATTGATGTGGTGTTGATTTATGGTTTCACTATTAATTATCATATCTAAAATTGTGTTTAAGTAAAGTTTTTGAGAAAACCGATTCACCCCCCCTTTCAATTATCTGCCTTGTTTCCAACAATTGGTATCAGAGATAGAGCCTCTGAAAGAAGCTTGGTCGCTCGAGGTAATCTGGGATGGAAACCTATGCTTACAAGAAGGATAGTCCAAGATTTGATGGAATAAACTACTCTCTTTTGAAAAACTAGATGGAATGTCACTTGAGATGCATTGGTGCAGATTACTGGAAGATTACTAAGAATGTGTATAATGTTCCTTCGAATGGTCCTACAACTCTAGATAAGATAAAGGAAGATGAATGTAATATTAGAGCTAAGGAAGAATTGTTGAGTGCCTTGACTGACTCTGAGATAACTAATGTTATGGATTTGTAGACTACTCATGAGATCTAGAAGAAGCTAGAGACTTTGTATGAAGGTGATAGAAATGTGAAAGTTGCTAAGTTGTAGAGCCTAAAGGGAAAGTATGAGATTCTGAGAATGGGTGAAGATGAGAATATTACCTCCTTTATGCAGAAAATGAATGAGCTTGTGTTGAATATCAAATGTGTCGGTGGAGTGTTGGTAGAATCAAATATTGTAGTTAAGGGCCTGAGATCCTTGCATCCTGCTTACAAACATAAAGTTTTTTCTATTGAGGAGATCCGTATGGTGACCAATGTGACTAGAGACATGCTGATTGGAAAGCTTGCTACCTTTGAGTGGAGCAAATTTTGTGAATCTCTTCATAAGTCAGAATCTGCATTCAAAGCTACTATTTTTGGGAAGAATAAATATGATCTGGGAGAAATTTCTATAGGGGTGTCTAGATCTCATCATATGATAGGTGATAAGAGTAAGTTTGTGAGTATTGAAAAGTATGATGGTGGTGTAGTAAGATTTGGTGATGATAAAGCTAGTATAATCCATGGTAGAGGTTCTATTTCTCTTGATGGTAAGCACAAAACTGATGATGTCTTATATGCTGAAGGTCTAAAGCATAATCTTTTGAGTGTTGGATAGAAGGTTGACAAGGGATATGATTTACAATTCAAGAATGGCAAGTGCAAAATCTTAAGTGGTTTTGAAATTAAGATTTCATCAGGGATAAAGACTAAAGGCAATATCTTTCACTTGAATGTTGGTGGTAAAAGTTGTTTGATTGCTTAGGTTGATGAAAGTTGTTTATGGCATAAAAGGATGTGTCATATGAATTTTGATTGCATGGTTAACATAAGTTCTACTCAAGCAGTAAGAGATCTTCCTAAGATGGTTAAGCCCACTAATCCAATATGTAAGGAATGTTAATTAGGGAAGCAAACAAGAGTTACTTTCAAAGAAAACAACATTATTCTAATGGATTATTAGATCTTGTGCATATTGATTTGTGTGGTCCTTCTAGAGTGAGAAGCTTGCAGGGAGTCAGGTATTTCATGTTGTTGATTGATGAGTATTCAAGGATGATGTAGGTTACTTTCTTAAGGGAGAAATATAAAGTGTTGCAGAAGCTCAATATTTTCAAAGCTATGGTTGAGAGTGAGAGTGAGACTGGACTGAAGTTGAAGTGTCTAAGATCTAACAAAGGTGGTAAATTCACTTCCAGTGAGTTCAATGCATTTTGTGAAGAGCATGGAGTGAAGAGACAGTTATCTGCACCTATAACTCCTCAATAGAATGGTGATGTGGAGAGGAAGAACAAGACAATTTAGGAAGCTTCTAGAACCATGATGATTGAAGGAAATGTTCCTCATATCTATTGGAGAGAAGTTGTGAGTATTATCGTATATACTCTTAATCGAGTGCATATCAAAGGTGATACTGGTAAGACTCCTTATGAGTTATGGTCTGGTCATGTTCCTACATTTAGATATTTCAAAAAATTTGGAATTAAATGCTATATCACAAGAGATGAAGATTTAGGGAAGTTTGATGCTAGATGTGATGAAATAATCTTTCTTGGTTATTCTACTAAGAGCAAGGCCTATCGGTGTTATAATAAGAGATTGAGAAAGGTAGTTGAAAGTGCTAATGTGAAAGTTGATGAAAGAAAAGAAAGATAGATCAGATCCTATGGATATGATTTAGATGATTAGCTGAAGTTTCAAAGGTTCACATGGAGATTTGATCGAGTTGTGAGATCCTATATTACGATTGGTTTTTCAATTGTTCAGTGTTGATCAGTATTCTAGATTTTGCTCCATGTTGCAATATCTTGGTGTGTGGATTTGGCTGAGTCTTTGGGACATTCTGGTGTGTCCTCAATTCAAATGGTTCATGATTTGGAGGTCCGCAAGTGAATCTTTCAGTTTGATAGTCAGTTCAGTTAGTGTTCTTGAAGTTCAGTATAGTTGTGATGGAGATTATAGTAAGTGGTGATGTTGTAGTTGTTTCTATGGAAATTCATTATGCTTGCAGATGTTTCTAGATTGTGTCCTATTTGCGTTGATGGTCTGCATTGATCGTTGTGTGTGTTATTGATTATTTCCTTGATCTGGTGGTGTTCTTCATGTGCTTGGCTGACATGTTGATTGTAGCGTGTTGCAGATGTTTTAAGCATAATTATTGGAGGTGTTTCATGTTTGAGGTGGTGATTTAGGTCCATGCTATGCCTTAGACGATATTGTTTTGGTCTGCATGTAATATTGTAGCATGTATTGTTATATTTGATGGTCTTGAAAATCACTGAAGGGGGGGGGGTTAATCAGTGACATCAAAACAAGCACAACTTTAAACACTAACTGATAGATAAACTTAATTAAGAACTTGAACAAAATACATGCTATCCAAAATGAAATAACATCATCCACATAAATTAGAACATCCACCATAACACAAGTGTTTATACCTGGAAAACCCAAATAGGTAAAAACCACGGTGAGATGGAACTCACAAGTTAACTATTTGCAGTAATAGAAAACTAACTGGTAAAGGTCTTACAAAGAGCTCTGGTAGGAGTGAATCTTGTTAGAGATCCCAAGCTTGATTAGAAGCTTATACCTTGTTAAGAGTAACCTTGCTAGAGGATTTTAGAACCCAAACTAATGGATCACCTTGTTAGAGCTTACCCGGTTAGGGGATTTTATTCAATTTTAATGATTAGAAAACAACAAGAAAGATTTGATCTGTTCTGAGTAGCACAAAACTTGCTTGATCAGATCATTCTAAGTACATTCAACACTGCTCTCCATCTTAAACACTTATCACTCTTCAGTAAAAGTATTCACATAGATCACCTCTTCTATATATGTTCTCTCTTCATCATATTTTATAAAATGATTCGCTAAGATGTCTTTAAATAGACATACAAACCTTATGTCGGTCATAGGAACACAATTTCCTAGGTGCAGTGTATCTAGACATTTAAACATAACTCATCACAAAAATGACTGCTAAGAAAACCGTGTTGGTAACTCATCACAAAATCAGAGTCCGGTTAGAGCAGTCAATACTGGTTGGAATAAAACTAGTGAATCGTTGTCCTGGAATCTTCCACTTGATCTTCATCTTCAACTTTGTCTTCATATTCAAGTCGACTTAGTGTAACCACAGGTTATCTCTTAGGCACATACTGGTTGACACAAAGTACCAGTTAGAGATAGACCTTAAATATACCGGTTGGTAGTGTAAACCAATTGAAGTTACACCGGTAGTCAATATAATCATATATGTGTGTGAGAGTGTTTCATCAATGACAACAAGTGATGAATACATTACAATTATCATCAAGCCAACAATATCTTTGTAATTTGCAATGTGTGTTGAGCCAACCTTGAAATATAGGTTGATGATATGTATAAATAAATGTAATTGTATCAGTAAATGTATATGTGTGTGCGAAAATTGTTTTGATCTTTTGGAAGCAATGAAGTAAAGCGAATAAGTGTGAAGAAGTGCAAGGGAGAAGAATATGTGTTATTGCTTAACCAGAACTATAACTAGGCATGAGGAGATGTTATTCTATCAGTTCATGATCTTCTGGATGTAATCCAAATCTTTTTGTAAGACAATTAGTCTTCCCAAGAGTTGTATCCCTCTTTCTTATGTGATTTGAGCAATGAGCTCTAGGTAGTGTGTCTGAATGCATGTGCATTCCCCATTGTAATATTTCATATACTTCTAACAGAGTATCATCATTGTGGGTAGGTTCCCATCGTGGTTTTTCCCTTAACCGGGTTTTCCACGTCAAAAATCTTGGTGTTATGTGTGTTATTGACGTGGTGTTGATTTATGATTTCACTATTAATTATCAGATCTAAAATTGTGTTTGAGTTAAGTAAAGTTTATGAGAAAAATAATTCACCCCCCCCTCTTAGTTTTCTACCTTGTTGCAAAGAAGGTGTACATACTAGTTTGGAATTCTCCAACCCAAATTTCTTTACCGGTTCTTTGGCATACTTAGACTAAGAAATGAAGATTCCTTTATCATTCTGATTAACTTGCAATCCAAGGAAGAAATTTAACTCACCAATCATAGACATTTCAAATTATTTCTGCATCTCATCAGCAAATCTTCTACACATGTCAGCATTTCCTCCAAAGATTACATCATCAACATATACTACCACAATTAGAATTTTACTTGAATCTGTCTTGAAGTACAAATTGTTGTTTGCTAAACCCTTCTAAAATCCTTGATCAATTAGATACTTGTCTAATCTACCATACCAAGCTCTAGGAGCTTGTTTCAGTCCATACAAATCCTTTTTCAATTTACAAACAATGTTCAAATCATATCTCAACTTGAATCATTCTGATTGTTCAATGTAAAATTTCTCTTTCAATTTTCCATTCTGATAACTCAATGATGAATGAATAGTACCAAACCGGTACTGAGAGGGGGGGGTGAATCGGTATAGACAAAACACACTCTTAAACCGGTTTGTCAGCAGACATTGTGCATTGACAGACAAACAGTAACACCGGTCCTTAAACAGAGTACAACTGGCAAAACACAGAATAACTGAGACAAGCATAAACCGGTTGACACTTATCTTCTCTTACAATCTAACACTTCATTTCCATTTCACCCTAATGCATGAACAAGTAATCTACCATCAAAGATACACATATAAGCAACTAGATCAACATGATTCACTGCTTGACAGAAAACAACATAGCATCACATGAAGAAGACATCGCATATGACACACATATTTTTCACGTGGAAACCCAACTGGGAAAAACCATGGTGGGGATAAATACCCACAAGATTGTTTTTGAACTCTTTAGAAGTCCACTCTGTTAGGAGCCTTGTCCGGTTAAAGACTGATACAATAGGTTATGTTAGGAATCGATCCTATTAGGGATCACCCAGTTAAGGGATGGCTAGAATAACCAGTTAAGGGCTAAACCTTGTTAAAGGTTACCTTGTTAGAGGATTTCAAGAACTCAATGGTTTTGAGTCACCCTGTTAAAGGATTTACAACAAGCCGGTTAAAGCTACCCTGTTAAGGGATTTTCCAACTATTGAGGTGGTTAAAGATCAACAGGTATTACAATGATCTAGTAACAACACTCAATGCCAATATAGATCCACTTAAGCTCCTCTTCACCTTCTGCACTTACACTCTGCAGGTATCACTTCTCTTCTCTGGTCTGGCAAGAATTACGTATCTCTTCTCTTGGATACACACACAACTTTTGCCAACAACCTTAGAAAGAAACACAACATCGACCTTATAGGAAAACAGATAGGTCAATAGCATAAACCCTAAACCCTAAACCTGTTAGGTTAAGAAATTCAAACGGTTCAATCCTTACCGTTGAGCACACTACATTAAATGCAACAATCTTGATCCAATCTCAAGACATTCTCCATCATTTGTTTTCCATCGATTTCATGGCGGCTGATAACCCATCACATGTTATCACCATTTACAGACTTCGCATGTTCCCAAGGTAGATAGGAACAATCTCCTTCATGCATGATCCTTCATGCACATAAGACTTACGTGGCAACATGATATGTTCTTCGTTATCGTGCTAACTCATCACACAAAGTCACTAGTTGAGCCACACAAGCTTGAAGCACTTCAATTGGAAACCCTGAAGTTGAGACTACCAACTGGTAGTCATACAATGCTTCCATGTACTGGTTCCCATAACCATATGCTAGTTCACCTGGAACAAACACACCGCTTCACTTTGGCACAAATGTCGATTCATGGTGTTATACCGGTTCTCTTCTCTTTGTCATATTGACATCAATTACAACACACAATGTCATGTCCTCATACCGGTTCACATAATGCCAACAATCTCCCCCTTTGGCATTGATGGCAATATACAAAGATATCTCTCCGCTTCACATCTTTTCCCCCAATTTCTGCAGATATCTTCTTTGCTTCACATCTTCTCCCCCTTTGACAACAATGCCAAAGTGGAGGCACAAGCTTCCCTGTTCCATTATGTTGCTCCCCTTGAGGAGTAGCATCCTTCAACACATCAATCCAAATAAAATTTGACTATGCAATACCTGACTGATGTGGAGCATATGTTTTTAGTTTACCTCTTGAAGGGGAAACACCCCTAATTCACCTCTTAAGTACATAAATGTAGCCTTTAGGAGAGGCTTGGTGAATATGTCTAGTAACTGCTCCTTACTGGAAACATGTTCCAGTGCAATCTCTATGTTCTGAACCTTTTCCCTCAAAAAATGATACTTAAGCTCAAAGTGCTTGGTTCTAGAATGTAAAACCGGATTCTTGGAGATGTTAATTGCACTAGTATTGTCACAAAATATACTTACCAGTTCAGATATAGGAACTTTGAAGCCATTTAACACATGCTTCATCCAAATTGTCTGTGTGCAGTTCATAAAAGCTGCAACATACTCTGCTTCCGTTGTAGACTGAGAGATACAACTTTGCTTCTTACTCATCCATGAGACCAAGCTACCACTGAGAAAGAATGCACCATCGGTTGTGCTTTTCTAGTCATCTACATTACCTGCCCAATTAGCATCTGTGTATACTTTCAAGTTGAAATCCTTGCTAAATGGATACCACAATCCATAATCAATAGTTCCCTTCAGATACCTAAGAATCCGCTTGATTGCAACCAAGTGGGATTCTCTTGGGCTTTTCTAGAACCTTGCAGTAATGCCAACTGCATGTGCAATATCTGGTCTACTATGCACTACATAATGCAACTTACCAAACATTAATCGATATTCCTTCTCATCAACCAATGCTGAGTCATCCTCTTTGGATAGTTTACAATCAGTCACCATTGGTGTACCAACCGGTTTGCTATCTTCCATGCCAAAGGTCTTCAACACCTCTTTGACATACTTGGACTGAGTGATAAAGATTTCATCTTTCATATACTGGATCTGCAGTCCAATGAAGAACTTAATCTCCCCTATGAGTGACATCTTAAACTCTTTCTTCATCTCATCTGCAAACTCATGACTCATCTTGTCATCTTCACCAAAGATAATGTCATCAACAAATACCTCATAGATCAGGATCTGATCTCCTTCAGAATTCAAGTAGATATTGCTATCTTCACTTGTTCTCTCAAATCCAATCTTCACAAGATGGGAATGCAGACGTTCATACCAAGCTCTAGGTGCCTGCTTTATACCATATAAGGCTTTATGTATCCTACATACCATGTCACTATCTTCAGATAGGGCAAACCCATCTGGTTGCTCTATATACACCTCCTCTTCAAGTACACCATTTAGGAATGCAAATTTTACATCCATTTGATATACTTTGAAACCTTTATAAGCTGCATATGCAAGAAGCATATGAACTCCTTCCAATCTGGCTACAGGAGCAAATTTTTCTCCATAGTCTTCTCCTTCTTCTTGGGCATATCATTTGCACACCAATATGGCTTTGTTTCTAATCACTGTGCCATCCTCATTCAACTTATTTCTGAAAACCCATTTAGTACCAATGACATTTTTATGCTTCGGTCTAGGTACCAAAGACCATGTACCATTTTTCTCTATCTAGTCAAGTTCCTCTTCCATTGCCTTGATCCAGTCTTCATCTTTATGTGCCTCTTTGAATGATTTAGGCTCAAATTCAAAGATTATACATGAGTTTTCTCTGACCTTTCTTCTTGTAAGGATTCCTACATCCTTATCTCCTATGATCTACTTAGGATCATGATTCAGCTTGACATACTGAGGAATGGTCTTGATAGATTCCTCTTGCTTTTATTCTTCATCCTCATCTCCATCAGTATCAGCATCTACATCTATCAATGTAGGAACACTATTACTGGTACTTGGTTGACTAACAACCAGTTCCCAGAAGGTTACAACCAGTTCATTTACCGCTAGCTCACTGTCGGTTTCCTCAGTTTTATAAAATGTTTCATCAACTCTTACATTGATGCTTTCCATAATTCTCTGAGTCCTATTATTGAAACACTTGAGAGCTTTTCTCTTGGTGGAATACCCTAGGAATATTCCCTCATCACATTTCATATCAAATTTGCTCTAGTGTTTGCTCCTCTTGATGTAACATTTGCTACCAAACACTCTAAAGTAGCTAAGCATAGGTGTCTTACCGGTCCAATACTCATAAGGAGTTTTATCCTTACCTTTCTTGATGAGTACCTGGTTCATTATGTAGACTGCAGTGCTCATTGCTTCTCTCCAAAAGGTGTGAACTACCTTTCCTTGAATCAACATAGTTATGGCTGCTTCAACCACAGTCCGATTATTCCTCTCTACTAGGCCATTTTGTTGTGGAGTTCAGGGGGCAGACAGTTGCCTCTTGATGCCATGTTCTTCACAGTACTTGTTGAATTCACCGAAAGTGAATTCCCCTCCTTGATCAATTCTCAGGCACTTGATTCTTTTACCACTTTCCTTCTCCACTAATGCTATGAAAGCTTTGAACTTTACAAAAGCTTCACACTTATCTTTCAAGAATGTGACCCACATCATTCTTGAGCAGTCATCAGTGAGAATCATGAAGTACCTATCACCCTTCACACTCCTAGTTTTCATAGGACCACACAAATCAGTATGCACGAGATCAAGCAAATTGTCAGCAGTGAAAGATTTACCTTTAAAGGTTGAGGAAGACATTTTCCCCAATTGACACTCTCTACACAAGGTATTATCTGGTTTGCTTAGCACCGACAACCCTCTAACTGCCTTGATCTTACTAGCCTTCACAATGTTATCAAAGTTTACATGGCAGAGTCTCCTATGCCATATCCAGCTATCATCAAATTTAGCCATAAGACATGTACTTATATTTGCATTCAGCTGAAATAGGTTACCTTTGGTCTGCATGCTGGTGGCCACCAATTCACCATTCTTTCCTTTGATTTTGCACACTCCATTCTTGAATTCCAAAGTGAGACCATTGTCATTTAGCTGGGCAACACTCAGAAGGTTGTGTCTGAGACCATCAACCCAATACACATTGTCAGCACTACTTTTTCCATTCAAAGAGATGGACCCTCTTCCTTTGACCATACATGGTGCATCATTACCAAAGCAAACCACACCACCATCATATTCTTCCAAGGATAGAAACTTGCTCCGGTCACCAGTCATATGGTGAGAATAGCCACTGTCAATGATCCACTCATTGGAATTATCAAACTGGGAGACAAGAACCTTCTTGTCTGACACATCTTCCTTGACAACAACAAACACAATATCTTCATTTTCTTCATCTTCTGATTCCTCATCTGTGACACCTTCATCAACTGCCACAAAAAAGTTTCTTTGGTTTCCTCCTTTGAATTTCTTGAACCTTTCTGGTTTGTCTTTGTTGTCACCATTAGGACAGTTTACAACAATATGTCCTATTCGGTTGCAAGAAAAGAATTTCAAATGAAGCTTACCTTTGTATTTGCCGGTTCCTTTAGGGAGTTTCCTAGCAAGAAGAGCTTCAAATTCCATAAGAATCTCCTCTTCATCCATTTCTCTACTCTATCTGGGTTCACCACTAGTGCTAGCTTCTTTTCCTTTTCTAGATGGTACAACAGAAGCTTTAAAAGTTGATTCAGTCTTTTGAATACTGCCATCAAAACCATTTAGCTCATAGGCTGTCAACTTTGCAATGATGGAGTCTAGGGATACCTTAGTCTTGTCTATTTATCTCAGGACCTGAATAGCAGCAACCCTTATTGCATAGACTGGCAATAGGGATCTCAGGACTTTTCTTACCATAGTGGAGTCTTCCATTTTACCACTTGCACTCTTGATATCTCCGACAACAGTTTTGATTCTTATTCCATACTGTTGAATAGTCTCACCTTCAACCATCCTCATATCTTCAAACTTCCCTCTAAGGCTTTCTTCCTTAGCTTGTTTCACATGCTCATCACCGCCATAGATATTTTCAAGAGTATCCCATACCTCTTTGGGATTTACCTTATCTTGGACATCAATAAACTCAATGTCAGATAAACTACTAATTAGGGCTTCCATGACTTGCTCATTCTCCTGCACTTCTCTCTTTTGGTCATCAGTGAGAGTACCGATAGGGGCAACATAGGCATTCTAAACATAGCTCTAGTGTTGAGCACCCATGCTTGTGATGTATATCTTCATTTTGTCTTTCCATATACTGAAATTTTCTCTGTTATACTTTGGACCTTCCCTCTTCATCATTAGACTGGGATCTTTACCTCAAGCGGTTAAGCTTATAACACAGAGGACCTAGAGGATGCTCTGATACCAATTGATAACTCAATGATGAATGAATAGTACCGAACTGATACTAAGAGGGGGGGGTGTTGAATCAGTATAGAAAAAACATACTCTTAAACCGGTTTATCAGAAGACACTGTGCATTGACAGACAAACAGTAACACCGGTCCTTAAATAGAGTACAACCAGCAAAACCTAGAATAACTGAGACAAGCATAAAATAGTTGACACTTATCTTCTCATACAATCTAACACTTCATTTCCATTTCACCCTAATGCATGAACAAGTAATCTATCATCAAAGATATACATATAAGCAACTAGATCAACATGATTCACCGCTTGACAGAAAACAACATAGTATCACATGAAGAAGACATCACACATAACTGATAGTTCTGATATTTAATATAAGTACACATCCAATAGACAACAAGATGAGAGGGGGGGGTGAATCATACAAACTTAATCTTCCATAAAAACATCAGATTCAACCTTGATAACATATATTTCAGTAATATAACCAAAATTGTTAAACATGCAAACTCAAAAGCATATAAACATCATAAACCTAATAACACCAAATTTAACGTGGAAACCCAAATAGGGAAAAACCACTGTGGGATTTCAGACCCACTAAGAAATATACTCTTCTAGAGTATGCTCAGTTAAAAGCAAATCTTGTTAAAGATTACAAACACATTGCTAGATGTGACCTGGTTAAGGGATTTCCCTCAGATCTGTTAGGATCTTCACCTTGTTAGAAGTGACCTTGTTAAAGGATTTCAAACACTCAATCAGAATGTCACCTTGCTAGAGGGTTTTACAAACAAGACTGTTAAGTCCACTCGGTTAAGAGATTTTCTGTCACTTTCACAAAATAACAGTAATAAAATCTATCTGCAACTTCACATCTAAAATGCTAAAGAAGATTCTTATTTGTTCAATACAATCTAGACATAGAACTAATCTTGTCCATCTGTTGGGCTTCTATACTCGGTTATTCAAACAGGTCTTCAAGCTTCTGTGCTCGATAATCACTATGTAGCATCCCTGTGCATACAATTTCCCGCATACATTGTTTATCAACAGGTTCCTATTTATAAACAATTATGTAACCGCTTAATCTCCTTGATCACATTTCCCATGATCAATCATAGCCATCAAATCTTCGATCTTGTCTAGGTTCAATGCATCTTTCAATGTGAAAACATTTTACCCTACCTAGGAACTTGCATATATTTCTTGGAACTTGTGCCAGAGTATTGTGGTTCAATCTACACTATAGATCTTCATGCCGACTTCCCATTGCCATAGATTCATTAACAAACTATATTAACGACATACCAATCATTCAATCAATTCCAACTCATCAGCTTCCTTCATTAAATAATGCATGCAAACATTTAATGCATTCTATTATAGCTCGGTTACAACTCAGTAACAACTCAGTAAATACTAAACTTCACTTGGTAGACATTCCGCCTTCGTTAACCGATAGCGATAACCTTAGGGTTTACTGACTAGGTTCCTTAGGGTTTACTGACTAGATTCTTTGCTTGATAACATAGTATAGTATTAACCTTTACAATTTACAACACATGTATGATGTTAAAACAATCTGAACATCATGATCTCATCATTATTTGACTTGGTAATAGTTTCCCATTGAATACCTTATTCATCCCCTTATTCATCATATTCTTTCTTGTGTCTTTTACCGACATCTTTCTATTCTTCAAATCAGACTTTTCAAGATATGGCAACATCATACTGAATTAGAAAATCAATTTCTTGACATCAATGACAAAATAATAATATCAAGACAGTAAACATCCTTAATCAGTTATATCTATAATCATCAACAACCTTTTCAATATCCTTATTGAAATGCCAACAATCTTTCATTGTCTGTTATAATGCAATATTGTCAACAATCTCCCCCTTTGGCATTGATGGAAAAACCAATTGATTTGACCTTAAAAGATTCGGATTGTTGTGATTCTGAAATGCTGAAATGCTCTCCCCCATACATTAGAGTTCTCCTCTTCTCTTCAGTCTTCTTTCCAATCTGTAGTCTTCTCATTTTTCTTTTAGTCTTCTTCCCCGATATTAGTCTTCTCCCCCTTTGACAACAATGCCAAAAAGTAAAGAAATAAAACATAATTTCTTCCTGTATGAAGTGATTTCTTACTGTTGTGTATCAATTATGTCTCGATCAGAGCATTTTGTCTTCAATTCCTGTTCGTTGTTCCTGTAATATTTCCTGTACACCTTTAGAAAACATCCTAAAGGGTGTAAATCAGCATCAACTCCTAAAAGATATTCGATAGAGTCATTGGATTGATGCTTTCATCGAACTCAGTCAGTGAGTAGAAGATAGGGGTAGGCCCCTAACTTACTTCTGAGATATTCAAAAGTGTCCCTTGGTAGTGGCTTGGTGAAGATATCTACTATTTGTTCCTTTGTGCTAACATACTCCAACACCACTTTCTTCTCTTGAGCTTCTTCTCTAAGATAATGATATTTGATAGAGATGTGCTTTGTCTTAGAGTGCATAACAGGATTCTTTGTAATGTTAATGGCACTAGTATTGTCACAGAATATAGTTACTGGCTCGGTAACTTTCTCATTTATACCTTCCAACAGTTGTTTGATCCATGCAATGTTGGTACAATTCAATGCTGCAACAACGTATTCAGCTTCTGCTATTGACTGTGAAACACATCCTTGTTTCTTGCTAAGACAACTCACTAGTCTTTCTCCTAAAAAGAAAGCTCCTCCACTTGTGCTTTTTCTGTCATCAATGTTGCCTGCCCAATCAGCATCAGTATAAACTTTTAAATCAAAATCATTTCCTTTTTGATATAATAAGCCATAATCCTCAGTGCCTTTCAAGTATCTAAAGATTCTTTTGATTGTTGTCATGTGTGTTTCCTTAGGATCTGCAGAGAATCTTGCAACTATACCTACTACATGTGTTATGTCTGGTCTGTTGTGAACAACATATTGTAGTTTTCCAATCATGGATCGGTAAAGTGCCTCATCAACAGATGCAGATTCATCATTCTTTGATAATTTACATTTGGTAGTCATAGGAGTACATACTGGTTTTGAATCCTCCATTCCAAATTTCTTCAAGATTTCCTTTATGTACTTGGATTGAGTAATGAAAATCTCATTTTTCATTTGCAGTATCTGTAAACCTATAAAATACTTTATCTCACCGATTAATGACATCTCAAATTCTTTTCTCATTTCATTACCAAAGTTCTTGCATAAAGAGTCATTTTCACAAAATATAATATTATCAACAAATATGGCTGAGATCAGTATTCCATTTTTATCATTCTTCTTGTACATATTGTTGTTATCACTTGTCCTTATAAAACCAATCTTAATCAAATAAGAGAGAAATCTTTCATACCATGCTCTAGGTGCTTGTTTCAAACCATATAAAGCTTTGTTCAATTTACATACCTGATCTTTATTATTGTCTTCAACAAATCCTTCTAGTTGTTCAATAAAAACTTCTTCTTCTAATATTCCATTCAGAAATGCAGATTTGACATCCATTTGATATACCTTGAAATTTTTGAAAGCAACATAGGCCAACAATGTTCTTACTCCTTCATGTCTAGCAACAAGTGCAAAAGTTTCACCATAATCAATTCCTTCTTCTTGATCATAACCTTTGCAAACTAGTCTTGCTTTGTTTCGAATGACCTCTCCTTTTTCATCTAGCTTGTTTATGAAAATCCACTTTGTACCGATTATATTTTTGTCCTTCAGTCTTGGGATTAGTGTCCATGTGTCATTCTTCTTGATTTGATCAATCTCTTCTGTCATAGCATTTATCCAATCTTCACTGTTAAATGCCTCTTTCACTATTCTCGGTTCAAATTCAGATATCAAATATGTGTTCTGTCTCAGTTTGTTCCTTGTCATCACTGGATCATCGTTATCTCCTATAATCTGACTTGGTGCATGATGTCTTCTGACATACTTGGCTAATATAGGCTCGGTAGGCTCTGTATGATCTTCTTCATCACTCGGTAACTGGATATTCTCTTCATTTTCTTCAACAATCTTCTCGTTAAGACTTCTTGATTGAACATAGACAAATTCATCATAGTCTTCTGGTTCCTTGGAATTTCCTTCATCATTTCTTTCTGCAAATTCATCAATTTTCACATTTTCACTTCCTACTATTTTGTTAGATGATTTGATCAGACATTTAAATGCTTTGCTTCTAGAAGAATAATCTAGAAATGTTCCTTCTTCACTTTTCTGATCAAACTTGCCATTTCTATCATCTTTTTGAATATAGCATCTACTTCCAAAGATTTTAAAATAACTAACATTAGGTTTCTTATCATACCAGATTTCATATGGTGTCTTCAAAGTACCTTTCTTCAATTGTACTCGGTTAAGGGTGTAAACTGCTGTGCTTATTGCTTCTCTCCAAAATGTTTGTGGCACCTTCTTTTCAATCATTAGTGTTCTAGCACAATCCACAATAGATTGGTTTCTTCTCTCAACTATTCCATTCTACTGTGGAGTTCTCGGTGCAGAGACTTGTCTTTTAATACCATGATCATTGCAAAATAAATTGAACTCATCAGATGTGAACTCTCCTCCTCTATCTGATCTAAGAATTTTAGTTGTCTTCCTATTTCATTTTCAACTCTTTCCTTGTACCATTTAAACATTTGAAAAGATTCTGATTTTTCTTTTAAAAACATTA
This sequence comes from Cryptomeria japonica, assembly GCF_030272615.1. Taxonomy (NCBI): domain Eukaryota; kingdom Viridiplantae; phylum Streptophyta; class Pinopsida; order Cupressales; family Cupressaceae; genus Cryptomeria; species Cryptomeria japonica. The sequence continues at coordinate 583,505,654 of NC_081408.1, read as the reverse complement.
CTGACATCATCCTTGAATAGTCATCCAAAAATAATATGAAATATTTATCACCATAATAACTTTGAACTTTCATAGGACCACAAAGATCAGTGTGCACTAGATCTAAAATTCCCTTAGAAGTGTATGACTCACTTGTAAAGCTTGATCTCATCATCTTACCCATCTTGCATCCTCGGCACATAGCATTCTTAGGTTTTTCAAGACTCGATAGACCTCTTACTCGGTACTTCTTGCTTATTTTGATCAGATTATCAAAATTTACATGACAAAACCTTTTATGCCATAACCAGGTATCATATGTCTTTGCATACAAACACTTGTTATGAGTTGAGTCAAGGTGAAATGTGTTACCTTTTATTTGTGTCCCAGTAGCAGCTAACTTTCCATTCTTGTCATGAACTTTGACAATTCCTTTCTGAAATTCTATTTGGTAACCTATATTGTTTAGCTGTGCTACACTCAACAAATTGTATTTCAAACCTTCAACCCAATAAACAGCATTGCATCTTGCATTGTCAAGAAGTGTTATAGATCCTTTACCTTTCAATGGAAATGGTGCATCATTACCAAATCTTACATAGCCTCCATCATAATCTTCTAATATAACAAACTTGTGTTTATCTCTTGTCATATGATGTGAGCATCCACTATCTATGATCCAAGAATCATTAGTGTTTATGTGTGATATTAGGGCTTTTCCTTCATACCTTTCTTCATCTAATCCATCTTTGATAGCCACATAAACTACTTCCTCTTTATCAGTTTCATCTGATTTATCATCGTTAGATTCCTCATCAGCTATTAAACATGTCTTTTTATCTCTTCTTCTGAAGTCTCGGTGTCCTCTGTAATGATTATCTTTCTGTCTGTCATCTCGGTAATCTCTCTTTTTTAGTAGAATTTTGTTCAGGACATCTAGAAGCCATATGTCCTATTTTATCACAATTGAAAGATTTCAAAGGTAGTTTTCCTTTATTCTTACCTTTGCCTCTTGGTAACCTTTTGGCTAATAGTGCTTCAAACTCTTCTTGCTTTCTGATTTCCTCATACAGTTTGTGTACTTCTTCCATGTTCTTATGAAATCTTTCACATGCTCCACTGTGATCTCCTTCAAAGTACCTTTACTTTCTTTCATTGAAATCATTAGATTCATCAAGATGAAAAGAACTAAATGCAGATTCAACTTTATTTACCGAAGATCCACTGTTATCAAAGTTATTTAATTCAAATGCATGTAGCTTACCAATAATAGCATCTAAAGAAACTGGCATATTAGGTACATACCTCAATTCATTGATTGCAGGGACTCAGATTGCATAATCTGGTAGAAGGGTTCTTAACAACTTACTTGTTATATCCTTTTCTTCAATAGTTCCCCCTACTCCTTTGATTTGATTTACAATCTCCTTTAGTCTTGTACTGTACTGAGTTATGTTCTCACCTTCATTCATCCTCATAGATTCAAGTTGTCCTCTTAGACTATCTACTTTTGCTCTTTGAACATGTTCATCTCCTCCATATACTGATATGAGCTTATCCCACATTGCCTTTGCATCATTGCAGCCTTCTAGATCATTAAACTCTGAGTCGGTCAATGTAGATGTTATTTCAATCATTGCTTGAATATGTTCTTGCTTTGCCTTTATCTCTCCCATAGTCAATGGATAGGTGCTCGATGTAACAAAATCATTCTCCAGATAGTATACAACATATTCTCCAACTCCTGATAGATGTAGCTTCATTCTTTTCTGCCATGTAGAGAAACTTGACTTGTTCAACTTCGGTGCATCCCTCTTATACATCTTTGGATCTTTAACTCAAGTGCCTTTAAACTTTTCTTCCGAAGTCCAAAGCTCTGATACCAATTGATAGTTCTGATACTTAATATAAGTATAGATCCATTAGCCAACAAGATGAGAGGGGAGGGTGAATCATACAAACTTAATCTTCCATACAAACATCAAATTCAACCTCGGTAACATATATTTTAGTAATGTAACCAAAATTGTTAAACATGCAAACTCAAAAGCATATAAACATCATAAACCTCATAACACTAGATTTAACGTGGAAACCCAAATAGGGAAAAACCACTGTGGGATTTCGGACCCACTAAGAAATATACTCTTCTAGAGTATGTTCGGTTAAAAGCAAATCTTGTTAAAGATTACAAATACATTGTTAGATGTGACCCGGTTAAGGGATTTCCCTCAGATCTGTTAGGATCTTCATCTTGTTAGAAGTGACCTTGTTAAAGGATTTCAAACACTCAATCAGAATGTCACCTTGCTAGAGGGTTTTACAAATAAGACTGTTAAGTCCACTCGATTAAGAGATTTTCTGTCACTTTCACAAAATAACAGTAATAAAATCTATCTGCAACTTCACATCTAAAATGCTAATTTAGATTCTTATTTGTTCAATACAATCTAGACATAGAACTAATCTTGTCCATCTGTTGGGCTTCTATACTCGGTTATTCAAATAGGTCTTCAAGCTTCTGTGCTCGGTAATCACTATGTAGCATCCTTGTGCATACACTTGCCCGCATACATTGTTTATCAACAGTTTCCTATTTATAAACAATTAGGTAACCGCTTAATCTCCTTGATCACATTTCCCATGATCAATCATAGCCATCAGATCTTCGATCTTGTCCAGGTTCAATGCATCTTTCGATCTGAAAATGTTTTACCCCGCTTAGGAACTTGCATATATTTCTTGGAACTTGTGCCAGAGTATTGTGGTTCAATTTGCGTTGTAGATCTTCATGCTAACTTCCCATTGCCATAGATTCATTAACAAACTATATTAATGGCATACCAATCATTCAATCAGTTCCAGCTCATCAGCTTCCTTCATTAAATAATGCATGCAAACATTTAATGCATTCTGTAATAGCTCGGTTACAACTTAGTAACAACTCGGTAAATACTAAACTTCACTCGGTAGACATTCCGCCTTCGTTAACCGATAGCGATAACCTTAGGGTTTACCGACTAGATTCTTTGCTTGATAACATAGTATAGTATTAACCTTTACAATTTACAACATATGTATGATGTTAAAACAATCTGAACATCATGATCTCATCATTGTCTGACTCGGTAATAGTTGCCCATTGAATACCTTGTTCATCCCCTTATTCATCATATTCTTTCCTGTGTCTTTTACCGACATCTTTCTATTCTTCAAATCAAACTTCTCAAGATATGGCAACATCATACTGAATTAGAAAATCAATTTCTTGACATCAATGACAAAATAATAATATCAAGACAGTAAACATCCTTAATCAGTTATATCCATAATCATCAACAACCTTTTCAATATCCTTATTGAAATGCCAACAATCTTTCATTGTCTATTATAATGCAATATTGCCAACAATGACACACATATTTTTCATGTGGAAACCCAACTAGGAAAAACCACAGTGGGGATGAATACCCACAAGCTTGTTTTTGAACTCTTTAGAAGTTTGCTCTATTAGGAGCCTTGTCCGATTAAAGACTGATACAATAGGTTATGTTAGGAACCGATCCTGTTAGGGATCACCCAGTTAAGGGATGGCTAGAATACCCAGTTAAGGGTTAAACCCTATTAAAGGTTACCTTGTTAGAGGATTTCAAGAACTCAATGGTTTTGAGTCACCCTGTTAAAGGATTTATAGCAAGCCGGTTAAAGCTACCTTGTTAAGGGATTTTCCAACTGTTGAGGTGGTTAGAGATCAACAGGTATTACAATGATTTGGTAACAACACTCAATGCCAATGCAGATCCACTTAAGCTCTTCTTCACCTTCTGCACTTACACTCTGCAGGTATCACTTCTCTTCTCTGGTCTGGCAAGAATCACGTATCTCTTCTCTTGGATACACACACAACTTTTGCCAACAACCTCAGAAAGAAACACAACATCGACCTTATAAGAAAATAGATAGGTCGGTAGCATAAACCCTAAACCCTAAACTTGTTAGGTTAAGGAATTCAAACGGTTCAATCCTGACTGTTGAGCACACTGCATTAAATGCAATAGTCTTGATCCAATCTTAAGACATTCTCCATCATTCATTTTCCACCGATTTCATGGTGGCTGATAACCCATCACACGTTATCATCATTTACAGACTTCGCACATTCCTGAGGTAGATAGGAACAATCTCCTTCATGCAAGATCCTTCATGCACAGAAGCTTTATGTGGCAACACGATCTATTCTTCATTATCATGCTAACTCATCACACAAAGTCACTGGTTGAGCCACACAGGCTTGAAGCACTTCAACCAGAAATCCTGAAGTTGAGACTACCAACTGGTAGTCATACAACGCTTCCATGTGTCAGTTCCCATTACCATATGCCAATTCACCTGGAACAAACACACCGCTTCACTTTGGCACAAATGTTGGTTCATAGTGTTATACCGGTTCTCTTCTCTTCATCATATTGACATCAATGACAACACACAATGTCATTATGTCCTCATACTAGTTCACATAATTCCAACACATTCAAGAATGTTGATTTAACATCCATCTCATAAACTTTGAAGTCCTTGAATACTACAAACACCAAGAACATCTGAATTGCCTCCATTCTTGAAACTGGGGCATAAGTTTCAACAAAGTCAATTCCTTCAATCTGAGTGTATCCTTTGCAAACCAACCTTGCCTTATTTCTTACAACCTTTCCATCTTCATCCAGCTTGTTCGGGAATACCCATTTAGTTCTAATCACATTCTTGTCTTCCGTTCTATGGATTAATTCCCATGTTTGGTTTTTCTCAATCTAATCTAGTTCCTCTCTTAATGCCTTCATCCAGTTTTGATCTTAATAGGATTCTTCCACTGTCTTTAGCTTAGTTTTAGATAGTAGACACAACAAGACTTGTTCTTGTACTACTTTGCTTCTTGTGATAACACCTTTTCTCTTGTCTCCGATGATCTATTCTTCTGAGTGATTCTTTCAGACATACCTTGGAGTCTTGGATGTAGATATCGAAGCATCTTGATCATTCTTTTCTTAACTCTCGCTTTCTTCTTTCTTTTCCTTTTCTCCAGACACATTGGATTCATATTCAGCTACTATTTCAAATCCTTTGAAGTATTCTCATCAACTTTTATACTTGCACTTTCAAAAATCTTATTCAATCTTTTGTTGTAACATCGATATGCTTTTCTCTTTGTTGAATAACCTAAGAATATGCGTTCATCTGCTCTGCTGTCAAATTTTCCAAGATTATCCTCATCTCTCTAGATATAACACTTGCTTCCAAAAGCTTTAAAATATTTCACTGTCGGAGTTCTACCATACCATAGTTCATAAGATGTCTTACTATACTTCCTCCGATATAATTCTATTAAGTGTGTATGCTATTGTATGAATTTCTTCTTTCCGATAAATTTCTAGTAACTCTTCTCCTTTTATCTTGGTTCTAGTTGCCTTCTATATAGTTCAATTCATTTTTTCAACTACACCATTCTATTGTGGTGTCCAAGGGGCAAATAACTATTTTTTTACTGTAGTCATTGAACTCATCTAATATGAATTCTCCTCCTTTGTCAGATCTTAAACACTTGATTTTCTTGTCAACCTGATTTTCAACTTTTGCCTTTAATATCTTGAACTTTTCTAATGCTTCAAATTTCTCTCTCAGAAATGCAACCCAAGTCATTTTAGAATAATCATCAATCAATAACATGAAATACCTCTCACCTTGCAAGATCCTTGTCCAGGTTGGACTGCAAAGATCTATGTGAACCAAATCTAGTAATTTGGTGGACGAGTACTCCTTTCCTTTGAATGTGCTTCTAGTCTTCCTTCCTACTTGACATTCCTTGCAGATATTGTTCTCTGATTTAGTCAATCTGGAAAATCCTTTTATTGCACTCCTTGAAATAATTAGTACCAAGCTGTCAAAATTGATATGACACATCCTCAGGTGCCAGAGCCAACTGTCATCAAGCTGTGATATCAAGCAATATTTTGTAGCTCCTTCCAATTGGTACATATTTCCATTTGTCCTTCTTCTAGCTGCAATGAACCTTACGGACTACTTCTGGATTTTACATCCATTGTCCTAAAGAACAACATTGTATCCATTTTTGCACATCTGTCCAAGAGACTATGATGCAAACTCTTCACATAATAAACATTGTCAGTGTTATGTTTTCTATCAAAAGTAATTGAACAAATACCAACAATTTGTGTTGTCTACTCATCTCCAAACCTAATTAAACCACCATTTGAAGTTTTATGAATTTACTTTTATCATTGGTCATATGATTTGAACATCCACTATCAATCAACCATTCATTCTTATCTCTTCTAGCATGAAATGCATTGGCAAAAGTCTTACAGATATCAAACTTAGGAACATCCTTTTCCACTAGAAACAAGCAATCACCATCCTCATAGTTTGATTCATCATCTGAGATGCCAACATCATCCTTAACATAATATGCCTTCTTATTAAATTTTCCCTTGTTTTATGTCTAGTTCCCTTTTTTGGACATCTAGTTGCAATATGACCAATCTTTCCACATCTAAAACATTTAAAGGGTAACATACCTTTGTACTTTCTAGTGCCTTTCTTCAATTTTCTCACAAAGTTTACTTCCACCTCATTTGGGCTTTCCTCATCATCTAGACTATCTTTAGATGCCTTGAATGCAGTCTCTGACTTGTCTTTGTCCTTTCCAAAACACTTTCTTACTTCGAATGTAGTTAGGGTACCAAAGAGTTGTTCTCTAGTGAACTTCTTTGGATCATAAGTTTCTTCAATTGTTGAGATCTTATCACTGTAGCTTACCGGTAATTTCATCAAGATTTTGTCAGTCACATCTTTATCATTCAAGGTGCCTCTGAGTTCTCTGATTTCATTCATTGCGGTATCAACCATCTCAAAATAGCTTACAATGTCTTCTCCTTCTTCCATCCTCAGGTTTTTTGTATCTTCTCTTAGTTGTTAACCTCTTTGTTAGCTTAACTCTCTCATTCCCTTTATAGATGTCTTTCAGGATCTACCAAACCTCATGAGCAGTATTCAAAGAGATAACCTTAGTCAATTCAATTTTTGATAATGTACTAAAGATAGCATACCTTGCTTTTTCATTTACTTCATAAGCTTGAATCTCATCCAGAGTGCTCAAACCATTTGCTGGTAGAACATATTGTTGGCATTATGGATGAATTGATTATGTGTTGCATTGATTTTTTGTCATTGATGTCAAAACTAGCTATTATGGTTGGCTACTGGTAGACAAGTTTTGGTTACCGGTAGAAGATCTAGTGTTACCGGCAGCAGAGACTATCTGTTGGACACTTTCGACATGTTTGGATCTATGAAGTATATTTGATTTCATGTATTATATGATCCATGAGCATGTATTGGTCAGCTGGTATTGGCTTGGTAATTGGAAGCTATCATACACTCTAGTAAACCCTTACCGACATTGGTTTAAGGATTTACCAGTAGAGCTTTCATTGAGGAATCGTGACAGGATGCATAGTTGGTGTTGGTGTTGCTTCTTCATGGATTTTAGGATGTTGAATATGTTCTTTGATCATGCTTCAAATGCTTGAAGGAATTGCTTTGGCGTGGTGGACCCAGAATAGGTCTAGTAACTATCTAGGTTATGGACCATTATCATGCTAACTTGTACTCCACATGTTAATGGGATGACTCAAGATGATTTATGGATTTGTTATTATTGTTTTGGTCTTAATACGACATGGCATATCATTGTAATATGGAATTATGTAATGATCTTATTGTAATATCTTTAGGTGGCCGACCTAATCAGTTTAGGCCTTAGGGTTTGTATAAATAAGAGGTAGAAACTCTTTATAAAGTATCATGGTTATTGGAAAGGTCATGGTCAAGGAATGCAATGTGCGAATATTGTAATATCATTCAAGCAGAGGAGTTGGTCGATCATTGGTGATTGAATTGGATTCAGAAGATGATTTAGTCCTCTGGCACTGAGCTTAACCAAGACTGTAATCAGGCATGGTAGATGTTATTTCTAGCAGTTCACTCTATTGGATTGTTATCCATTTATCTTGAGATGGTTGTAGCCTCTCTGTAGTTAGTGAGACTCTTTTGTAATGAGCAGTATGCTCTAGGCAGTGTGCCTTCCTACAAGTGCAAGCTCCTCATTGTAACACATACTTTCTGCAAAAGTATCATCTGATTGTGGGTAGGCTTCTCATTGTGGTTTTTCCCTTTCCAAGTTTTACACATACAAATCATGGTGTTATGTGGTATGGTTGCTTTGCATGGATTATCTAGTTAATTGTTAAGTTGTATTGTTTACCAGTATCTGTTCCTACTAGCATTTGTATGTGCTTTACCGGTATTCAATTTGTTTAAGGTTGTATTGTGGATTAAAAGTTATAATCTGTTAACAACTGATTCACCCCCCCCCCCTCTCAGTTTTTCACTAGTTATCCTAACAATTGGTATCAAATCTTTGGTCCTCTTTTGCAAAAGCTTAACCTCTTGAGGTAGATCCTATGGAAACTAATCCACCGACAACCATTTTTAGAAGAGAAATCCCTAAGCTTGATGGAACAAATTGTGGGATTTGGAAAATTTGAATGGAGACTCATCTTAGATGTCTTGGAAAGGATATTTGGGAGATCACTAAGAAAGGATACACACCTTAATATCTAGCATCTGGAAATCCTTCTCCTACAGACCTGGATAAGAATATTGAAAATGATTTCAAAGCTAGAGAAGCCCTCTTGTGTGCACTTACCGATCAGCAGATTATGGGATTGACTAACAAATCATCGGCTAAGGTTAGGTGGGACAAATTGCAAACTTTGAATCAAGGTGATCCTACTGTCAAAATTGCTAAACTTGATGGTTACCGGGTAAGATATGAAAACTTGAAAATGGAAGATAACGAAAGAATTGTTGTGTTTATGGAAAGAGTAAATGAGATTGTTATAGGAATTAAATGTTGTGGAGGATTTCTAGGTGAAGATGAAATAGTTTCCAAATTCTTGAGAGCCCTTCCACTGGCTTACAAGATGAAGGAAACTACAATTAATGAGTTAAGAACAATGGCAAACACCTTAGTTAACAAAGACATTCTGATTGGGAAATTATCGGCTTTTGAGCTTGAAGAATTTGGATCTTCTAGAGTTGTAAAGTTTAAACCTGCTTTTCATGCATCATCATCAAGATCTATGGGAAAAAGTGATTGGAAAGCCCTATATGCAAAAGAATTGGAAGACATGAGGAAAGAAGATGAAGAACTTGTGAAACTTGAAGCCTTATTTGCTAGAAGAATACCTAAAGGACCAACTAGAAGTAAGTATGAAGGAAAAGCACCTTTTAAATGTTTTGCATTTAATAAGATTGGTCATTTTGCATCTAGATATCCTGAAAGGAATGCAAGGTTTGAGGAAAGAGTTAAGAAATATTTTAAGCCTAACCATAACAAATATAGATTCAAGAAGAGTAAACAATGCTACATAGAAGATGAGGAAGGGGTAACTAATGACTCTAGAGATGAACCGGCAGAAAACTCTGCTAGTGGATCTAGAAATGGAAAGGAATGGGTGTTATATGCTTTGAAGGAAGATGAACCGGAACTGGCTATCAAGAATGAAAAAAAAGCCTTGGAAGAAAAATTTGAAGATAAGGATGAATGGGTAATTGATAGTGGATGCTCACCTCATATGACTAGAGATAAAGTGTTATTTTTGTCCCTACAAGAATACAATGGTGGTCAAGTCATATTTGGAGATGACAAGGCATGTATGATCCAAAGGTAGAGGTATTATTTCTTTGGATGGCAAGCATAAAACTGATAATGTCTACTATGTAGAAGGTTTAAGGATTAATCTTTTGAGTGTTGGTCAATTGGTTGATAAGGGTTTTCAACTTTAGTTTAAAGATAGAAAATGCAAAATCATTAACAAGACTGGTTTGGAGATTGCAACTGGTATTCAGACAAGAAGTAATATCTTTCACTTGAACACTGGTAATAAGACATGTTTGATGTCTCATATTGATGAGAGTTGGCTATGTCATAAGAGGTTGTTTCATGTTAATTTTGATTGTATTGTTAATATCAGTTCAACTAAGGCAGTTAGAGATATACCTAAGATTATGAAGCCTCATAATCTGGTATGTAGGGAATGTCAATTGGGTAAGAAAGTCAGAAGTTCTTTTAAGAGCATACATGATAAATCTAATGATGTACTTGATTTAATTCACACTGACTTATGTGGTCCAGCAAGGACTAGAATCTTTCAAGGTGATAGGTATTTCATGATGATTATTAATGATTATTCTAGAATGATGTGGGTGAATTTTCTAAGGGAGAAGTCTGAAGCTTTTGAGAAATTCAAGATCTTTAAAGCAAAGGTTGAAACTGAAACTAGATTGAAAATCAAATGTCTAAGATTAGATCATGGTGGTGAGTTCACTTCTCATGAATTTAACAATTATTGTGAGACAAATGGAATCAGGAGACAACTATCTGCACCTAAGACTCCTTAGCAAAATGGAGTAGTTGAAAGAAAGAATAGAACCATTTTAGATCCATCTAGATCTATGATGATGGAAGACAAATTGCCTCATATCTACTGGAGAGAAGCAGTGAGTAGAATAGTCTACACATTCAACAGAGTTCACATCAAAGGTAAAACCGGTAAGATCCCTTATGAACTATGGTTTGGACATACACATATTGTTAAGTATTTTAGAATTTTTGGAAGTAAATGCTATATCAGAAGGGATGATTCAATTGGAAAGTTTGATCCTAGATGTGATGAAGAGATATTTCTCGGTTATTCAATTCAAAGAAAAGCATATAGATGTTATAACAAAAGATTGCAGAAAATTGTGGAGAGTGCTAATGTGAAAGTGGATAAATAGTACAAAAATTATTCTATATCATATGATAGGGAACTGGTAGTGGAAATGATCATAACTGAATCGACAATGCCTCAATCAGTACAAGAAGCTAAGACAATTACACCGGCACAATTAGAAAGTTTAATTGTGACTGATGATCAGAGCAGTGAACCTGAAATTCAAAAGACACCTAGGTATGTAAGATTAAATCATTCTGAAGATCAAATTATTGGAGATAGAAACAAGGGACTTATGACTGGAAGAAAACTGGCAAATGAAGAGGTATTTCTTATTTATCAAATTGAACTGGCAACTTTTATTGAAGCTTGTAAGGACAAACATTGGTTAAAGGCTATGGAAGATGAATTAGATCAAATAGAGAAGAATGAAACTTGGTCTTTAGTTTCCCGACCTAAAAATAAGAATGTTATTGGAGCTAAAAGGGCTTTTAGGAATAAACTGAATGAGGATGGTCAAGTTATAAAGAACAAGGTTAGATTGGGTTGTAAAGGATATTCTCAAATGGAAGGAATTGATTATGGTGAGACATTTGCACCTGTAGCTAGAATTGAAGTTGTTAGACTATTTCTTGCCTATGCAGCTTATAAGAACTATAAGGTTTATCAAATGGATGTTAAATGTGCATTTTTGAATGGTGAGATTAAGGAAGAAGTTTACATTGATCAACATGATGGATTTTCACTGACAAATGATAAAGATATGGTTTGCAGATTGAAGAAATCTTTATATGGATTGAAACAGACTCCTAGAGCTTGGCATGCAAGGTTGGATAAATATCTTTTGAAGCTTGGTTTTACTGAAGGCAATGCTGATAGTAATTTATATTATAAGATCACTGATAATGATATTCTGATTATTGAATTTTTTGTTGATGATATCATTTTTGGAGGAGAAGATAAATTGTGCATGGAATTTTCTAACAACATGAAGAATGAATTTGAAATGTCCATGATTGGTGAGATGAAATTTTTCTTAGGTTTGCAAATTACTCAAATTGACAAAGGGATTTTTATCTGTCAAACTAAGTATTTGAGGGAATTGTTGAAAAATTTTGGTATGGAGAATTCCAAATTGGTAAGTACTCCTATGGCTACAAGTGAGAAATTATCTATCAAGGATACTTCTACATAGGTAAATCCTACAAGGTATAATTCTATGATTGGTGGTCTGTTATATCTAACTCAGACTAGACCTGATATTATAAATGCAGTGAGTATTGTTTCAATATATCAAATTAATCCTAAAGAAAATCATGAATGTGCAATAAAGAGGATATTCTAGTATTTGCAAGGAACAACATAATATGGTTAATGGTATTCCAAAAATGATGATTTCACTTTATGTGCATATATTGACTCAGATTGCGTAGGTGTAACTGATGACAAGAAGAGCACTTCTAGTGGATCTTTCTTTCTTGGAAAGAAGTTGGTTTCAGGGATCAGCAAAAAATAGTCATGCATGTATTTATCTACTGCAGAAGCTGAGTATGTTGCAGCAGCAACTAATTGCACTCAAGTCTTGTGGATGAAGCAAATGTTGAAGGATATCAGGGTAAATTATAGTGAATCGGTAGTTATCTACTCAGATAACTCTATAGCTATTGACATATCTAAGAATCTGGTATTTCACTCTAAGACTAAGGATATTTCAATAAAGTATAACTTTCTAAAGGACAAGGTTGAAGAAAAGGAAGTTAAATTGGTTTATGTGAACACAAAAGAACAGATTGTAGACATATTCACTAAAACGATGTCTAAGGAATCATTTCAGTATTTGAGAGACAAGTTAGGGGTTTCTGTCCCTCCAGCAGAGACTTGATTGATGAAGTTTGTCATGAGTCCGACATGCATTACCAGAGACATTATTCATTCTGGCACTAATGAGTGGTGCTACTACTCAAGGGGAGTAGTCAGCTTTGAGATTTAGAGGTTTATATCATTGCTTTGATATTTTTGTCAGATTCTTGGCATTGATGTCAAAGGGGGAGTGATAGTAATGTGAAAAATCATTCAAAACCTTACGGAGATATCATTCACAAGGGGAGAGCTATTGATTGTTGGTTGCCTTCCATAGGGGAAGACTTGTTTGGCATTTCTTGGTACTTAGATGTTTTTCACATATAGTTTTGCCATGAATGCCAAAGGGGAAGATTGTTGGCATTATAGATGAATTGATTATGTATTGCATTGATGTTTTGTCATTGATGTCAACACTAGCTATTATAGTTGGTTGTCGACAGACAAGTTTTGGTTACCGATAGAAGATCTAGTGTTATCGACAAAAGAGACTATATGTTGGACACTTTCGACATGTTTGGATCAGTGAAGTATATTTGATTTCATGTGTTATATGCTCCATGAGAATGTCTTGGTTAGTTGGTATTGGCTTGGTAATTGGATGCTATCATACACTCTAGTAAACCCTACTGGCACTGCTTTAAGGCTTTATCGGCAGAGCTTTCATTGAGGAATCATGACAGGATACATAGTTGGTGTTGGTGTTGCTTCTTCATGGATTTTAGGATGTTGAAGATTTTCTTTGATCATGCTTCAAATGCTTGAATATATTGCTTTGGTGTGGTGGACCCAGAATAGGTCTGGTAACTATCTAGGTTATGGAACGGTATCATGCTAACGTGTAATCCACACGTTACCGGGATGACTCGAGATGATTTATGAATTTGTTATTATTGTTTTGGTCTTAAGACGACATGGCATATTATTGTAATATGGAATTATTTAATGATATTATTGTAATATCTTTAGGTGGCCGACCTAATCGGTTTAGGCCTTCGGGTTTTCATAAATAAGAGGTAGAAACTCTTTGTAAAGTATCATGGTTATTGGAAAGGTCATGGTCAAGGAATGCAATGTGTGAATATTGTAATATCTTTCAGGCAAAGGATTTGGTTGATCATTGGTGATTGAATTGGATTCAGAAGAGGATTTAGTCCTCCGACACTGAGCTTAATCAAGATTGTAATCAGGCATGGTAGATGCTATTTCTAGCAGTTCACTCTATTAGATTGTTGTTTATTTATCTTGAGATGGTTATAGACTCTCTATATTCAGTGAGACTCTTTTGTAATGAGCAATACACTCTAGGCAGTGTGCCTTCCTGGAAGTGCAAGCCCCTCACTATAACACATACTTTTTGTAGAATTATCATCTAACTGTGTGTAGGCTTCTCACCGTGGTTTTTCCCTTTCTGGGTTTTCCATGTACAAATCTTGGTGTTATGTGGTATGGTTAATTTGCATTGATTATCTAGTTAATTGTTAAGTTGTATTGTTTACCGGTATCTGTTAACAATTGATTCACCCCCCCTCTTAGTTGTTCACCAATTATCCTAACACATACTTAGTCTCCACAGCCTTCCAAGTGTTGTAACCTAGAGAAACCAAATAACCTCTCATCTTCACTTTCCAGAAGCTATAATCAGATACTTGAAAGAGGAATGGATAACTTGTGTACCATTGGATCAGGATCTACTTCAATCAGTTAATCTCTATATCAAGGAACCAAAGCTCTATTACCAATTGTTGAATATTTGGGAAACTGAGAGGGTGGGTGAATTAGTTGACAATATTTTTTTTTTTTTAACTTTAATCGACAAATCCAGAATAAATAACAAAATTAACAAATCATGAAAGCACATGCACGAAACATATTAGACACAAGAAACACCAAAATTTACGTGGAAAACCCAAGAAGGGAAAAACCATAGAGAATGCTAATTCTCAATATATAAACACCAATTAAAGTTATTTTTATAAAGGATGGCTCACTACTAAGGTGTGCACTATAGGTGGGCTCACTATCAAAGAAGAACAAAAGATAAAGAGAATCCACCACAAAAACATAGTCTGCACTATCAGAACTACTTCCAATAACAATCCACAACACTATACTCGCACAACTACTATATTCTTTTAATCTCGCATGTCTTCAACACAAAAAGTCATATCTGATCTCATCAAACCATACTCCTATATATGCTATCTCCAAAAATTATAATTCTCAATGTCGGCTAAGACAAAGATCTAAAATAGGTCTCCATTAAACATTCTGGTGGTAGGAAGGAATGAGAGGTAGACCATATTACACCATTCCTAATCGAAAATATCAACACGCTACATACATCACCAAATCCGGACCCAAAATGTATTCGCACACTATATTACACAACTTCAAGATCCAGTCCTTGAGCTCTGAACCAATCTAGACCCAAAGATAATACTAAGTAACATTTGCTGAGGTACCAAACTCATCTGATAAAACCAAGAAACCTCCAATATGCACAACATACCTTAATAAAACATTTCTACTCATCATAACCCATTTGGACCTAATCTGGACCAAAGAATTGGACATCAATGGCAACACATAATTTAATGCTAGCATAAGTTACACTTAGTGGCTAGGTCTAAATTAACCTTGACATTAAAGGTTAAGTTCACTTTATAGGTTAGACAACTTTTTGTCTTACCACATGTGCACACATGAGGTTAGAGGCTTTGTAATCTCACCTCATTACAGGTTGAAGACATTCTCTCCTCAATTTATGGGGAGGTTGGGGACTTTGTCCATCAACCTCCACATGTGCTCACATGTTTACATTACCTACACCATCTCACCTCACACCCATCTTATATATATTTGGGTGTTCTCATTTGACAACATGTTTAGATCAACCAAGCTTCAATACCACATATTGAGCTATGACTCACATGGACCAACTAGGACTCAAACCTATACCTTCAATCTATTGTTGGAGTGCTCTACTAATTGTTTTATTTACCCCTATTTTGCTAGCCATCGTTGGTCTAGGTGTGACTTATTTTCAACAATGCTCGTAGGGATGGGCATTGGTACTACTTGAGAGGTCACTCATCCTAGTACTACTTTGACTCAAACATGCTTAACCATGGGGTTCCCCATTCCCACTTAGCTTGTTACCAAATTTGTAAATCCTTAAAGACCAAACCCACTTAATGAGGCATTGAGACTTCCCATGAGGTTAACTATTGTAGTACTACTTTGACTCAAATGTGCTTCACCATGGAGTTTCCTAAGATTAGGGTCACTTAATACAAATGGGGTAGCAAGTTAGGCACACTTGACATTGGGGGAAACTCCATTGTTAAGCCTATTTAATTTAGAGTAGTACTAGGATAAGTGATTCTTGAGAGATCCAAATGGTTCACCCCTACCAACATCACCTAGATGTAATAAGAACACTATGTGGACCATTCATTATCATGAGAGATGGGTTTGATTGATCACCTATTCATAAAATATGGGTCCTATATAGTTGAATCTTGATAAAAATTTATAATATAATTATATATGCAAACTAAATAGAGGTAGGAAAAAGAAACAATTCTATCCAGTCAAGTCATTGGGACATTAACCTTCCCCTTTACTTGAATAGTTGTAGAGATGTGGTTATAGGTGTAGGAAAAAAGAAAACCTAGTAAAACCTATGCTTATGTTACACTTATGTCTGCACATGTTAAAATTTTCATAAATTTCCCTTCAAAGCGGTCATTTTATTCATATTCCATCGTTGTTTCATTTTATTTCCCCTTATCTAAGCCTTTGTAGGTCGAAGTATCCTTTTGAACTCCCTACTTGAACCTTTATCTTAGTTCATTGGTTCATTGGTTCATCCTGTGTATGTATGTGTCGAGTCTTTGTTTAATCAAGTTTGAAGCATGTAGGAAAATCTTAGCAGTAAGTGAACCCGAACTATTGAACCTCTTTATCTTGGTTCAAAGGTTCATAAGTTGAAAGTTCATGGAGCAAGTGGATAAATGGAGGGTAGAGAATGGAAAGAAAAGTTGAGGAAAAAAGGAATCTTCTGAAATCTCGAGAATTCAAAATTTTGAAAGAAAGTTTTTGTAAATAGAAACAATCATTCTAAGGTAAGTGCCTAGAGAGGAGTGATGTGTAATTAATCCAAGTGTTAGATTTGTGTCATTTTGAGATAATCCTTGCACGAGTGGATTTGATGTTGAAGTATGATACCCATAAAGCCCAATTTTAAGCCTTTTTTATAGAATTCAAATGATTAGTTTCATCATTCAGAAGCTAAATTTAGAAACGTAAGAGCTCGGTGTTGGAGGTAATTAGCTTTCCTCTTTAAGCTCAGTAGGGTTTCAATTGTATGAAAGGTGAGTTCCCAAGTTTCTTGTTTCCTCTGTAATTTCTTTACCTCAGAAGGGAAAATTGGTTGAATTTTCACCACTCTTTAGTAAGGTTCATCTCTTGTATTTTTGTTTGTATAAGTCATCGCAATGAGGCCTGCATGTCACAAATTAGGGTCAAGTTTCAGTCTTACATGCTCTATACCTGAGTTTTGGGATACTTCATTAGCTCGGGCTAATTTGGAAGAATTCTTAGAGAGAGCGAAAAACCCAAAGGATTCCCCAATGATGAAGAAGATTGTAAATAGCGGGTTAATCGAAGTCGATACTTTTCCTACAGTTGTGCAATGCCCAAAATTGGTGTTAGAATGCATGAATAGAAATGAACCAGAACATAGATGCATTAGGTCTACAAATGGAGGGATGTTATTGAGAATCAATAGAGAAACTCTAATGGCCGTAATGAAAATTCCTCCGAAGGAACCCTTCAGAAACTAGACAATAACCTCATCCTATGGATTTTTCTCTAAGAAAAAGACCACATACAGAAGTGTGATTGCTGGGAATTGGTTGTTAAAGTTTTAGAAAGGAGGTTCTAGGCTGCCTAAACCATTAACAAGAGAACATCTAATCAGAGAAGTTAGGGATATAGTAATCCTATTACATAGGGAAAAGGGAAGCCAAAAACCATTCTTCTGGGAGGATTAGATGTATTTTGTTATTCAAGTGCTTTTAAATGGTGAGCACTATTTAGATTGGGCTAAACTATTTGCAGAAAGGCTTCATGAAGTTCTAAGCAACTGCCTTGGAAACAAGAGTTTTTATATGTCTTCTTATCTATTTTATTTTCTTGTTTGTGTAAGACCTTGGCTGGTACTATATCATGAACCTTGGGTTGAAGAAATGAAGATTTATGATTATCATCCCCATCTATAGTTATAGAGATTTTAAGAAAACTTTAGGAGGGTGAATGATGTGTTCACGAGGAGGTTGGTTCATGAATTGCAGGGGAATATAAACCGAAGGGTGTTAGATGAAGCCATGCAATTGATAATCACCTATGGAAGCTACTTTATCCAGTTTCCTCGATTCACCTACATAAGAGTAGGAGGGTTTGAAGGTGAACCATTTAGATTGTCGCGGTATGCATTGGACCGCTTTGTATTAATAGAGATCTATAGGAAGTTGGCTCACATTAACAAGATGACTATAGAAAAACAAAGTTTAGGAGTTTCTTTCCTTTTTGAATCAGATAATTATATGTGCAAAATTGTCTCTGATGCATTAAACTTGGAAGCGGATTTTAAGAAGCTTAACTTGCAGTGCTATGTAGCCCACACAAGTTTTGACAGTAAAGGGTTTGCATAAACACATCTGAGCCTTAATCCTAGTTTCACTCATATCCCTCAGTTAGAGGATTTTTGGGATGACTGTTATGATGAATTTGAAGTCTAGAGGAGAATGTGGTCACAATTTACAGTGAACCAGATTGTTACTATGGGATTGGAGATTGGTACAGGAGTACCTTGTAGGATTTGAAGACCGTTTGAGAAATGAAGGCTCTTGGAAGTGTTTATAGGTTCTTTGAATTCTTTTGAGTTGTAATAAGGTCTTTCAAGACCATTTGAGTTTTTTTATTAGCCATGTAAGGCATTGATGCCATTTTTGTAGTGTGAACTCCCTAGGACCTATTTGGTCAACCTTGGTCAAATGACATCCAACATGCTTAAATGAGGCAAGAAATGTATTTTAGCTTCTATGTGGCATATTTGTATGGTTTATTATGTGTCTTAATAAGCTACATAGGTAAAATTCATAAGTTGTCAAGTTTGTACAAAGTTGTCAAGTTGGATGACAACTTATGTTGTCAATTTGTTGTCACTTTCTAACTAATCTCCCTCTAACAGCTACCTAATTCAAATTTCAGTTGGAGTCAGTTGAGGAGGTTGGAGAGACCTTTTTTAAAGCCTTGGAAGTTGAGAAGAATGATGATGATGAATTTTGGATGTAAGATTGTGATCAGATTCAATAAACACTCAGAAGTTTCTAGAAATTTGATGTAACAATACCTTGTACATATATTGTATAGAATCTATGTGAAGTCTAAGTCATTGATCTAAATATACCTTTGATTTTATGTTCTTTTGGTTTTGATTTGGCAGAAAGAGACCGAATAAGAAGTGAGATATCTACATTTTAGTGACAAGCGGTCTAAAAACCCTCTAAAACCAAAGTTTCTAAGGAAATATTTTCTTAACCCCACATTGCTCTAGCCAGATTGGCTTAAAATATGAGGAATGGGAGGGGAGAAAATTTACTTTAATATTCTTGAGGTTTCTAAATGGGTCATTGAATTGGTGGAGTTAGGGATCATGCCCTAGGCTAGGCATCCTCGTGTGACTAGCCTATTTTGACTGCTAAATTTGTGCAAGGGTAAAACTAAGTCTGTTGGACCCTAAATAATAGTGTATTTTATGATTTGGGATGTGTGCATACCTATTCCATACATTAGTGTCACTAAATCAGGCCTTTAGAGTGTGGTTTCTTTTTAAGAGTGGCCTAAAAGCCCTTTTAGCCCTCTTGTAGCAGCAGCGTTTGACCCAGTTAATGCAAGAGTTGGGTTCTAAGTTTTGTAATAGTTTTGTGTCGTTATTGGAGGAATAAAAAAGTTTCAAGAGTCTATGGTATCATTAGGAATATTTCCTATTTCTTTATTAAAAGTTCAAAACAGGGCTAGTAGGAGTAGGCACCTTGTAGAGGGTAGTCATCTTGATTGCATCTGTACAAACAAAAGGGTATTTTTTTTCTTGTAATCAATTTTATTAGGGCTAGACAAAAGGTTCTATATGGTCCATAATTTTTCTGCAATGGTGGATGTGTTGTAATCCAAGTTAGCCATAGGTGGAGATAGGAGAGTTGGTGTCAAGAATAGTCCTGATGTGAGAAGTTGTATCTCCGTGAGTTGTTCATGGATATAGTGGGGTCCCATTGAGAAAAGGGGAGTGTAGAGGAGTCCTTTCATGTTTCTATTAGGATTTTCCAAGAACCCATTTGAATGTTGAGACCTTGATTGAGGGTCTAGTGGGTTGAGTTTGTGTGAGAAGCCTTCATTCCTTGGGGCTCTGCATCATATTGGTATCAAATCAAGTCTAATCATTGGAAGGATAGATTCCAGTGTATGTTAGCAGAAGAGAGCTAAGAAGAGGCTAGTATCAAGCCTCCAAAGGGAATGTCTGCAGAGGTGGTTAATAAATTCCAAGAGATGGAAGATATGATGAAGATCGAGGTCAAGGAGGCACTCAAGGATGAAAAAAAGGCAATGAAGAAAGGAAAAGGGTCAAGTGAGGAGACTGGTGAAGAAGGGTAACAAGAGTATGAAGAAGAAGAACCCCAAAGGAAAGAGCCAGAGATACCTGTTGATCAGAGACTATTCCTTGAATCCCTCAAAACAATAGGCAAAGACTCTTCTGAAGCCAAGATGGAGATTCCTAACTATAGTGGGAAGATGAATGCTAAAGAACTTGTAGATTGGGTAGATGCCCTGAATAATTATTTTGAATACAAGGAATTGGCTGAGGAAGCGAAAGTAAAGTTTGCAAAGACCAAACTAAAGGGTCCCACCTTAACCTAGTGGAACTACACTTAAGGTTAAAGAGTGAATATGGGCAAGAGTATGATTCATTCTTGGGACATGATAGTGTCCAAACTCAAGGCCCAATTCATGTCTACAGATTATGAAGTGCAGTTGTATAGGAGAATGCAAAACCTGAAGTAGAAGGACTTGGATGTGGCTTCCTACATAGAGGAATTCCACAAATTGAGTTTGAGATTAGGGCACCGTGAATATGAAAAGGAGAAGGTTGCTAGATACTTAAATGGGCTCAAGTTCAACATTGAAGATGAGATGAGTCTAATGACTCCTAAAATAGTAGATGAATGCTTTCAAATGACTCTAAGAGTAGAGGATAATATGAGAAGAAAAAGTGAACAACACTGTAGGGGAAGAGGAGGCAATAATTATAGAGGAAAAGGAAATTTTGGGGGAAGAGGACAATCTTAGAAACCCCAAGGTGAGTCTAGCCAACAAGAACAAAGTGGAGACATAGGTTCAAGAGGAGGCTTTAGAGGAAGAAGACCCAATGGAAGGGGTAGATTTGGTGGACCAAGAAGAGGTCCTAGTGTCTTCACGGGAAGATGATTCAATTGCAACCAAGTAGGGCACACTGCAAGCAAGTGTCCTAAGAAATCCTCAAACTCTCATGGAGGAGAGAGAAGGAACTAGTTGATTCAAGAAGAAGATTGTCAAAGTGTCAATTCCCCAATTGGAAGTGCAGCCCCAACCCATGATGGAGAAAGCTTGATGATGAGGAGAACCATGTTGAAGGTACCTCAAGTGAAAGAACACCCTTAGAGGAAGACATTATTCAGAACCATGTGCAAGGCCTATAGTAAGCTATGTAAGGTAATAGTTGATTCAGGTTCTACTAAAATTTTTGTTTCTATGGAGATGGTAGACAAATTAAAATTGAAAAGGTTACCTCATGCCGACCCTTATAAGGTGTCATTGTTGAATAAAGGGAAACAGGTCTTAGTAGATGAACAATCTTGGGTAGAATTTGAGATAGGAGAGTATAAGGAGAACATCTTATGTGATGTGATTCCCATGGATGCTTGTCATTTGTTATTAGGACATCCATGGCAGTATGATGTAAAATCCCAACATGATGGGAAAAAAAATCCTTTCTCATAACAAAAAATGGGAGAAAATTCAAGATGGATCCTTTACCAGATGAGAGTGTAGATAAGAACATTGGGTCAAGTGTCATGTTAGTAAGTGGAAAAGAGTTTCTAGACATCCTAAAGGAGGAAGGAACCCCTATGTATGCTTTGATTTTAAAGCCCAAAAATAGTCCTAATGTGTCTAGCAATGGTAAGGAAGAAGTTACCAAGGAGGGGCAACAATTATTAGACAGGTATAAGAGCATAATGGTGGAGGAAATGCCTAACAATTTACCACCCATTAGGGACATAATCCATCAGATTGATTTCATACTAGGTTCTACTTTTCCAAACAAACCAGCCTATAAGATGACTCCATCTCACAATGACGAGATTGCCAAGCAAGTGCAAGAATTGTTGGATGAGGGGTTGGTGAGAAATAGTCTTAGTCCATGTGTTGTCCCAATAGTTCTAGCACCTAAAAATGATGGTAAATGGAGACTATGTACTGATTCTAGGGCCATCAATAGGATTACCATAAGATATAGGTTTCCTATGCCTAGAATTGAAGACCTAATGGACTATTTGGGAGGAGATTTCTACTACTCCAAAATTGATCTCAAGAGTGGGTATCCTCAAATCAGAATAAGGCAAGGAGACGAATGGAAGAGAACCTTCAAAACAAATGAAGGTCTTTATGAGTGGATGGTGATGCCTTTTGGGCTATCTAATGCCCCAAGCACCTTTATGCGCCTCATGAATGAGGTATTGAAGGACTTCATTGGTAAATTTGTTGTTGTTTATCTTGATGATATTCTTGTGTTTAGTAGGACAAAGGAGGAGATTTTGGAGCACTTGAACTTGGTTTTGAAGAAGTTGCATGATGAAAAGTTGATGATCAACATGGAGAAGAGTGTCTTCATGAAGGAGGAGCTTGTCTACCTTGGTTTTGTAATCTCCAAGGGAAATTTGAAGATGGGTCCAAAAAAGGTGGAGGCTATCTTTTCATGGCCAACACCCAAGACAGTAGGTGATGTGAAGAGTTTCCATGGATTGGCCATATTTTATAGAAAGTTCATCAAAAAATTTAGTCATATATATGCACCTATCCTAGACACAATCAAAGGAGGTAAAAATGTAAGCTTTCTTAGACAAATGAAGCAAATGAATTTTTTGAGTATCTAAAAAAGAGAGTAGCACATCATGATGGTATGATGAAAGAATAAAGATCCTGTCAACTACTGAGAGGGGGGGTGAATCAATAGATAGAAAACTAATATAAACTTTCACCAATCTCAAAATCAACCTCTCAAAGAAAACTCTAAACTAACAAGTTAAACCACTGAGCTACAAATGCAATATCACTGTCAAGTTAAACCGGTTGACTATTATAAAAGATTAAGAGTAAAACAACTTGAAACTCACAAACATCCAAATACATTACTAACATAAGTAAAACCTCATTTCAAATTGTTGTCGGTTAACATAACTTATCGAAATGGATTTCAAAGTTAAGAAATTCAACCATAGTAAACATAACCACAAAAACATTCACCACTTCACACAATATTTTCGATGTGGAAAACCAAATGGGAAAAACCATGCTAGGGATGAATACCCACAAGTATTTTGAACTCTTATGAAGTTTGCCTTGTTAGGAGCCAAGCCTGTTAAAGCTTTACAAAAGTCTTGTTAAGAACAAATCTTGTTAGGGACCACCCAGTTAAGGGATTGACTATAATGCCCTATTAGAAGCAATACCCCATGAGGAGTAACCTTGGTAGACGATTTGAAATCTAAGCTAATGGACCACCTGGTTAGAGGATTTGAATAATACTAATCTTGTTAGAGCTTACCCGGTTAGGTGATTTTACTGTTGTAATTGTTAGAAAACAATAGGGGTTTGCTGATCTGTTTGAATAGCACTACACTTGCTTGTTTAGATCCTTTTCATGCTCCTATCTGCCTTTACACAAACTGCATATACATAATCTAGTTCGGCAACCACACTCAACTACAAATTTGCCAACTCTAAAAGAAAACAACTCATCGATCTTATAAACAAATCAAAAGGTTGGTAACACAACAAAACCTAATTCTCTCATAGAGATTACAAACAAGTCAATTCAAGTATGACCATTGGATTGCATAACAATCTTTGCACATCATTCAAGATAGGCTTGACTGCTCCTTGATCACTAGTTCATTGAACACTGTAACTCATCACATAGTTTGCATTACATGCAATATACTTTCTCATTCCCAAGATAAAAACTATTATTTCAACACGCCAAAAACACTTTGAAACTCTTCTCATACAACATGCATACGTGTCATAATCATTACCTCTCATCATCAAATCATAAACCAATACAACCAATTCACCAAACTTAATCAGTTAGGGTTTATCATATCAACATGTAGGGTTTACAGGTTCAAATCTCCAATATATAGCAATACCGGTTCACTCCATAAAATCACCTACCGGTTGCAGTTCCCTTCACTGGCTCTTCCTATCGGTTACAAAACAACATCATAACAACATCATTAGTGGTTAATTGACATCAATGACAACATAACATTTCATTAATGCAATCATCATGCAAATGCCAACAAACTCCCCCTTTGGCATTGAGGGCAATACAAATATCAATACCATTGAATGCTATGATTGTGAATAGGAATCCTACTTTACATTTTACCGTGTACTCTCCTTGTCTTCAACTGGTAACTAGCTATAGACCTTATATCTATCAATCATACAATTCTTCTCTCCATAATCACATATTTCTTCTCCCCCTTTGACAACAATGCCAAAGTGAAAGTAAAATATGCAATTTCAAACATCACTATTCAGCATCAACAACCTACAACTTGATGCTCCCCCTATGGAATAACTACACTCTACACCAATCCTACTATAAAATTCTGCAAGTAGCTCTGGGACCGATGTACTCTACATCATGCTCAATTGACCTCATGAAGGGGTACAACACCTAGCTAACTTCTACTTGATACTCAAAAGTAGTCTCAGGTAGAGGTTTAGTAAAGATATTTGCAAGCTGCTCCTTGGTAGAAACATGGTCCAATATCACATCTTTACTCTACACTTTTTCCCTCAAGAAATGATACTTTAATTCAATATGCTTGGTTCGTGCATGCAAAATAGGGTTCTTGGAAATATTTATGGCACTAGTATTGCCACATAAGATCTTTATAGGTTCTATAAACTTCATCTTGAAACCTTCCAGAATGTGTCTCATCTAGATAACCTGGGTACAATTCATATAAGCTGCAACATACTCAGTTTCAACAGTAGTCTATGATATACAACTCTTCTTCTTGCTACTCCATGAAACAAGTCTTCCTCCAAGAAAGAATGCTCCACTAGTTGTTCTTTTCCTATCATCAACATTACATGCCCAGTTTACATCTGTATACACCTTCAAATCAAAGTTACATGCATATGGATACCATAATCCATAGTCAATAGTGCCTTTCAAATATCTAAATATCCTCTTGGTTGCTATCAAATGTGTTTCCTTAGGATTCTTTTGAAATCTAGCAACTAAACCAATTGCATGAGCTATATTCAGTCTGTTGTGAACAACATAGTGCAATTTCCCAATCATTGACTTGTACTCCTTTTCATCAATAGATGTGGCTTCATCTTCCTTAGACAATTTACAACCTCTATCCATTGGTGTCCCAACTAGTTTACAGTTACTCATACCAAATGTCTTTAATACTTCTTTCACATATTTAGACTGTGTGATGAAAATACCACTCTCCATTTGCTAAATTTGCAAGTCTATGAAATCTTTTATCTCTCCCACTAGAGACATTTCAAACTCATTTTTCATTTCATTTGCAAATTCATTACTCATGTCATCATTGCCTCCAAAATTAATATCATCTACAAACACTTCACTAACCAATATCTTATCTCCTTCATATTTGAGATATATGTCATTGTCTTCACTAGTTCTCTGAAAACCTATCTTCATCAGGTGTGAATGAAGCCTTTCATACCATGCTCTTGGTGCTTGATTAACCCATATAGTGCCTTGTGCAATTTGCATACTATGTCTTTTTCACTAGTCAAAGCATAACCATTTGGTTGCTCAATGTATACTTCTTCTAGTATTCCATTAAAAAATGCTTTCACATCCATCTGATATACTTTGAATCCCTTATATGTTGCAAATGCAAGTAAAGTCCTAACACCTTCCAGTCTAGGAACTGGTGCTAAAGCTATTTGGAATCATTTGGAAACACTGAATGAAGGAGATTCCACAGTCAAAATTGCAAAGCTTGAAAGCTTTTGGGTCAGGTATGAAAATCTGAAAATGGAAGAAGATGAAAGGATTTCTGCTTTTATGGAAAGAGTTATTGAAATTTTTTTGGGTATTAAATGTTGCGGAGGAACCTTAAGTGAAGATGAAATTGTTTCAAAAGTTTTAAGAGGATTGCCACCGACATACAAAATGAAAGTCACTGCTATAAATGAGTTAAGAACAATGCCTAATACATCAGTAACTAGAGATACATTAATTGGAAAACTTTTAGCCTTTGAAATTGAGGAATTTGGTCTTGTTGCTAATATAAAGACAGATTTAGCCTTTAAAGCATCAACATCATTTGACAAATCTGATTGGAAAGCCTTGTATGCAAGAGAACTTGAAGAAAGCAGGAAAGAAAATGAAGAACTTGAAGAACTTGAAGCACTATTTGCAAGGAAAATGCCTAAAGGTCCAGTTGGAAGTAAGTATGAAGGTAAAGCACCCTTTAAATGTTTTAACTGTAATAAGATTGGTCACATGGCTTCAAGATGCCCTGATAGACATGCTAGACTGAGAGAAGAAGCTAGAAGAACATACAAGCCTAACCCTAAATATCAGAGATACAGATTTAAGAAGAATAAAGACAAATCTTGTTATCTTGCTAATGAAGGAGTGACTGATGATTCTGATGAGGATCTGGTAGAATATGGATGGGTTTTTGTTGCTATAATAGAAGACCAACCGACACCTACCATACAACTGGTAGAGCAGGCCTTGGTAGCTAAAGTTGAAGTAAAGGATGAATGGATCATTGATTCAAGATGTTCACATCATATGACAGGAGATAAAGGTAAATTCTTGAACTTTCAAGAATATAATGGAGGTCTAGTGATATTTGGAGATGATAAAGCTTGTCTAATCAAAGGTAAAGGTACAATATCTCTTGATGGAAAGCATAATACTGACAATGTTTAATATGTTGAAGGTTTAAAGCATAATCTTTTGAGTGTTGATCAATTAGTTGAGAAAGGATTTCAGTTACAATTCAAAAATGGAAAATGTAAAATCATGAATAGAACTGGTTTAGAAATTGCAACCAGTAAACAAACTAGAGGTAATATCTTTCATTTGAATAACAGTGAAAAGACATGCTTGATTGCACATATTGATGAAAGTTGGCTATGGCATAAGAGACTCTATCATGTAAACTTTAATTACATGGTAAAAATTAGTACTACTAAGGCAGTTAGAGATTTACCTAAAATTATCAAACCTCACAATACAGTATGTAAGGAATGTCAATTTGGAAAACAAGTTAGAGCCACCTTCAAAAGTATTCCAGAAAAATCCAATAATGCTCTTGACTTAATTCACACTGATTTATGTGGTCCAGCTAGAGCTAAAAGTTTACAAGGTGATAGATATTTCATGCTAATCATTTATGACTATTCTAGAATGTGCTGGGTTACTTTTCTCGGAGAAAAATCAGAAGCACTTGGGAAGTTCAAATTGTTCAAAGCAATGGTAGAAAATGAAACCGGTAAGAAAATTAAATGTCTAAGATCAGATCAAGGAGATGAATTTACATCTAGGGAATTTAATGCATTCTGTGAAGTGAATGGAATCAGAAGACAGCTATCAGCACCTCGGACACCACAACAAAACGGAGTTGTTGAAAGGAAAAATAGAACTATCTTGGATGCTGCAAGAAGTATGTTATCAAAAGCAAATCTACCACATGTATATTGGAGAGAGGCAATAAGTACAGTGATCTATACATTCAACAAAGTTCACATCAAAGGTGAAACCGGTAAGACTCCTCATGAACTATGGTTTGGTATTACTCCTACTCTTAAATATTTCAAAATATTTAGAAATAAATGTTATATTAGAAGGGATGAGTATATTGGGAAATTTGATCCTAGAAGTGATGAAGGAATATTTCTTGGTTATTCATCTAAAAGTAAAGCATATAGATGTTTTAACAAAAGATTGCAGAAAATTGTTGAGAGTACAAATGTGAAGATTGATGAACAATTCAGAGGAACTTCAAGGTATATAGACTCTGAACCAGCAAAAGAAATTCTAACAAATGATCCTACACTGAATCCATCGGTATAGAATGAAGATCCAGTTACACCGGTATCATCTAAAAATTCCATAGTAACTGAGGAACAACAACAAACAAAGACACCCCGGTATGTAAGAGTGAATCATTCTGAAGGTCAGATAATTGGAAATAAGTATAAAGGAGTTATGACAAGAGGAAGATTGGAAAATGAAGAGGTGTGTCTTATTTCTCAAATTGAACCATCATCAGTTAATGAGGCATGTGAAGATAAACATTGGACTAAAGCTATGGAAGAAGAATTAGAACAAATTGAGAAGAATAATACTTGGACATTAGTTCCCCGACCTACAGATAAAAATGTAATTGGAACCAAATGGGTATTCAGAAACAAACTTAATGAAGATGGTAAGGTAATTAGAAAATAAAGCAAGACTAGTGTGTAAGGGATATTCTCAGAAAGAAGGAATTGATTATAATGAGACCTTTGCACCGGTAGCTAGAATTGAGGCAGACAGATTATTTTTGGCTTTTGTAGCACATAAGAACTACAAAGTATATCAAATGGAAATTAAATGTGCATTTTGGAATGGATATCTTGAAGAAGAAGTTTACTTTGAACAACCTGATGGATTTTCTTTGACAGATAACAAAGATATGGTTTGCAAGTTAAGGAAAGCTTTGTATGGATTGAAACAAGCTCCAAGAGCTTGGTATGCAAGATTGGATAAGTATCTTTTGAAGATTGGTTTTTCTAAAGGTAATGCTAACAACAACTTATATTATAAAGTGACTAATGATGACATCTTGGTTATATAAATTTTTGTTGATGATATAATCTTTGGAGGAGAAGATGGATTATGTAAAGAATTTTCTATTGAAATGCAGCAAGAATTTGAAATGTCTATGACTG
The DNA here is from genome assembly GCF_030272615.1 of Cryptomeria japonica. Taxonomy (NCBI): domain Eukaryota; kingdom Viridiplantae; phylum Streptophyta; class Pinopsida; order Cupressales; family Cupressaceae; genus Cryptomeria; species Cryptomeria japonica. The sequence goes on along the minus strand of NC_081408.1, from coordinate 583,476,627 downwards.
GAGAAGTAAAATTCTTTTTAGGATTGCAGATTTCACATACTGAAAAAGGTATATTCTTGAGTCAATCCAAGTACTTAAAGAAGTTATTAAAGAAATTTGGGATGGAGAACTCTAAATCAGTAAGCACACCTATGACTACAAGTGACAAATTATCACTAAGGGATGAATCTACACCTGTTAATCCAACTAGGTACAAATCTATGATAGGAGGTTTACTGTATTTGACACAAACCAGACTTGATATCATGAATGCAGTATGTATTGTTTCAAAATTTCAGAGTAATCCTAGAGAAAATCATGAATTAGCAGTAAAAAGAATTTTTTGGTACTTACAAGGCACTACAAATCTTGGATTATGGTATCCTAGAGATGAAAACTTTGATTTATGTGCATACATAGATGCAAATTGGGCAGGAGATGTGGATGATAGAAAAAGCACCACCAACGGAGCATTTTTTCTTGGAAACAGACTAGTTTCTTGGTTGAGTAAGAAACAAAGTTGTACATCCTTATCAACAGCGGAATCAGAATATGTTGTAGCAATAACTAATTATACATAGGTACTATGGCTTAAACAAATGTTGAAAGACATAAAGGTAAAATGCAAGGAACCTATTACTATCTATTGTGACAACACTGCAGCAATTGATATATCTAAGAATCCGGTACTACATTCTAAAACCAAACATGTTTCTATCAAACTGAATTTTCTAAGGGAGAATGTTGAAGCAAAAGAAATAAAACTGGTTTATGTGAATACTAAAGAGTAGATTGCAGATATTTTCACTAAACCTCTACTTAACAAGACTTTTGAATATCTTAGAGATTAGTTTGGGGTCATACCCCCACCGGTAGATACTTAGAGAGTTGATGTTTGTCATCAACCAACAGAATTAACAAAGAAATCTTTTACTCTGGCTTTGATGAGGAAGCTACTTCTCAGGGGGAGTAGTAGTATACTAAATTGGTTGGTATTTTGTATATGAACTTGGTTTTATAGTAACTTTGGCATTTGATGTCAAAGGGGGAGAGATTGGTATGGAAAAACAAAAGGAAACATATGTCCTTCTTAGGGGGAGAGATTGTTACTTTGGGAGAGATTACTTATACTTTGGTAATTGTTGGTATTTTGGTATTTGGCATTTCTGTTTTGGCACTTTGATGGTTTTTCCATCTTGTGTTGCCATCAATGCCAAAGGGGGAGATTGTTAGTATTTTGGTATGGTTTTGTCATTGATGTCAACACCTACTAACACTTATCAACTCTGGCACTTTGGAGAATCAACAACATTCACCGGCAAGCAAATGACTCATGCACGGTCACCGGTATCTACTACACCGGTAGGATATAATGATCACCGACACTTGGAATGGCATGGAAAACACTTGGTTATGTCGAAGACATCATTTTGACACTCTATCTTTAATATTTGATTATTGGCATATTTGTATTTACATATTTGTTGTTACCGACAAATAGGTCCAGGCTATACACCGATAGGTTTATCTTTTCCAGATCAGCATGGCATGCTATGGAGATGATTTATTATTATTGTAAATGCATTAAGCCAACATGTTGAATGAGTTATTGCATCGGGCATTAATTTATTTGTAAATTGATTTTATTGTAATATCCTATAGAGCCGACCTACTAAAATTGGTCCTAGGTTATGATATAAATGTAAGATCTTATTTGTAAGATCATGTGTGGAAGCAAAGAAGAATTTTGAGAAGGTATATGCGCGAATAAGCAGAGCTATACACGCAAACATCATTTGAAGGTGAAGCAAGGTTTTTGAGAAAGCATATCAGAACTACACCGGTACTGAATCCAGCATATGAAGATACTATTTTGAGCAGTAAATTCTTATTGGATTTAACCATCCAATTGTAGTCAGTGTGACTCCTATTTTGTGTTTGAGCAGTGAGCTCTAGGTGCTTGGCCTTTCTGCATGTGTAGACCCCATTTGTATACACTTACTATCTGCAGTAGTATCATCTGATGTGGGTAAGGTTTCCCACCCTGGTTTTTCCCCTTATAGGGTTTCCACGTACAAATATTGGTGTCAAGTGTTGTGGATGACTTTCTCTTTTTGTTTCATGCATTAATCTTTACCGGTATTGCAATTAACTGATAAAACTGTCTACTGGTATAAAAGACTGGTTTACCGGTATTAAGCAATAAGTTGGTTAAGTTGTTTTGGTTTTAATTTATTTGACAACTGATTCACCCCCCCCCCCTCTCAGTTGTCTCTGGGACCTAACAAATAGATCATTGGGAAATTTGATTATATGTCTCACAAAGCAGCATGGAGAAGCTTGGGATATGATCATCCCTCAAGCTGAACTCTCTTATAATGATTCTGTCAATAGAAGCATAGGAAAAATTTCTTTTGAGGTGGTCTATGGGATTCACCCAAGAGGTAATCTTGAATTAAGGGATCTACATGGATTGGAAAGAAAAAGAGCTCAAGGTGAGGATTTTGCATTGGCCATGAAAGACATGCATGAGAAGGTGAGAGAGACTCTTCATAAGAACACCGAGAAGTATAAAGAGAAGGCCAATTAAAAGAAGAGGGATGTGCAATATAAGGTTGGAGATTTTGTGATGGCACATTTTAAGAAAGATATACTTCCAAAGGGGAAACCAACTAAGCTACTCATGAAGAAGATTGGTCCTTGTAGGATTGTGCATAAGTTTGGTCCTAATGCCTGTGAGATTGAACTTTCTCAAGGTTTAGGAATATCACCCATTTTCAATGTTTCAGATCTGTTTCCTTACAAAGATGATTTTTTAGGTTTACAATCAGAAGGAATTGAAGGTTGGGTCAAGGATCTACCACCTAGCCATCCATTGAAGTTGGACAACATCTTGGACACCAAGGTGATCAAAAAGACTAGAAAGAAGACCTATAAGGAGTACCTTGTCAAGTGGAGTGGTTTACGTGATGAAGATGCCATGTGGATGATAGAAGATGACATTAAAAAGCATGGACATTCTGTTGCAGACCTCATTCCTCAAGAGACTTGAGTTTTCTATGTCGCTTGAGAGTATGGTGCAGGAGCACCTTGTAGGATTTGAAGACCATTTGAGAAATGAAGGCTCTTGGAAGTTTTTATAGGTTTTTTGAATGGTTTTTAGTTGTAATAAGGTCTTTCAAGACCATTTGAGTTGTTTTGATTAGCCATGTAAGGATTTGATGCCATTTTTGTAGTGTGAACTTCCTAGGACCTATTTGGTCAACCATGGTCAAATGACATCCAACATGCCTAAATGAGGAAAGCAATGTATTTTGGCTTCTATGTGACCTATTTGCAAGTTTTATTATGTTTCCTAATAGGCTACATAGGTAGAAGTCATAAGTTGTCAAGTTTGTGCAAAGTTGTCAAGTTGGATGACAACTTTTGTTGTCAATTTGTTGTCACTTTGTAACTAATCTCCCTCATAGATACCTAATTCAAATTTCAGTTGGAATTAGTTGAGGAGGTTGGAGAAACATTTTTTAAATCCTTGGAGGTCAATAAGAATGATGATGATGAAATTTGGATGTAAGGTTGTGATCAGATTCAATAAACACTCAGAAGTTTCAAGAAATTTGTTGTAACAATGTCTTGTACAGACATTTTATGGACTTCATGTGTAGTCTAAGTCATTGATATGAATAGGTCTTTGATTTTATGTTCTTTTGATTTTTATTTGGTATAAAAAGATCCAATAACAAGTGATATATCTACATTTTAGTGATAGGCGGTCTGAAAACCCTCTAAAACCAAGGTTTCTAAGGAAAATTTTTTTAACCCCACATTCCTCTGGCCAAATTGGCTCAAACTATAAGGAATGGGAGGGGAGAGAATTTCTTGAGGATTTTGAATGGGTCATTGAACTGGTGAAGTTTTGGATCATGCCCTAGGCTAGGCATCCTCATGTTACTAGCCTGTTTTGACTGCTAAAAATTGTGTAGGGGTAGAACTAAGTGTGTTGGACCCTATATAATGGTGGATTTGATGTTTTGGGATGTTTTCAGACCTATTCCATCTAATGGTGTCACTGGATCAGACCTTTGGAGTGTGGTTTCTTTTTAAAAGTGGCCTAAAGCCCTTTTAGCCCTCCCGTAGTAGTAGTGTTTGACCCAGTTAATGCAAGGGTTGGGTTCTAAGATTTGGAAGAGTTTTGTGTCATCATTGGAGGAATAAAAGAGTATCAAGATTATGTGGTATCATTAGGGGGATTTACAATTTCTTCCTTAAAAGTTCAGAATAGGGCTACTAGGAGTAGGCACCTTCTAGAGGGCAGTCATCTTGATTGCATTTGTAGAAACAAAAGAGTGATGTTTTGGTTGTAATAAATGTTCCTAGGGTTATAAAAAATGTTCTATAGGTTCCATACCTATTTTATAATGGTGGATGTGTTGTAATCCAAGTTAGCCATAGGTTGTGACAGGAGAGTTGGTGTCAAGAATAGTCTTGATGTGAGAAGTTGTATCTCCATGAGTTGCTCATGGATATAGTGGGGTCCCATTGAGAAAAGGGGAGTGTAGAGGATTCCTTTCATGTTGTTGTCAGGATTGTCCAAGAATCCATGTGAATGTTGAGACCTTGATTGAGGGTCTAGTGGGTTGAGTTTGTGTGAGAAGCCTTTGTTCCTTGGGGCTCTGCATCAAAGATGAACATTTCTGGAATTGTAGAAGATGAAGGAAATGATGTAATGGACCCACAATATGCAGAGAAAGTTCAAGGTCATCCAATTTGATAGGTAGATTGGGAAAATGATGAAGAAGATCAACTCTAAAATTGAACATTCCCTATAATTTGAAGGATTGAGAAATGATTGAGAGAACAAAGAGTTGGAAAAGCTACTATCAAAGGCCTTTCTTCATAGGTTCCAATTGTTTCATCTCATAAATTTGTTCAATCTTGTGGTGCAAGCGCAACCAATAAGAAATTAAAGAAATCCCTTGTAAGCCAATTACCTACTCCAACCACTTGGTCCAAAACTAGAAGTAAAGGTAGGGAAATCAAGAAAATACCGTGGTGGTTGATCTTGAAGAACCTCAGGAAAGTGAAAGTATAGTGAGAGAGCCAAATCAAGAAATACCAACTATGGAAATTATTGATCCATAAAATAAATTAGAAGAGGATGTAAACCCTACCAATGCAATGATAGTAATGAATGTGATGCAAGAACAGGTTCTTGCAAAGGAAAGTTAAGCGAGATAAAGAAGTCTGGAAGCAGCAGATCACACACATCGGACTTCCTAACGTTGCAATCATCCAAAATTTCTTTGCAGCCCATCTAGAATGGAAATGTACAGCAACTTAGAGCCAATCCAGGAGTTCCACATCACAACACCATCCCTGATCGTGTTACCAGATTATAATTTTTGTTTCAATATCTTTAGGCATGCTCTAGAATAGTTTAGTTATGTTTAAACTAAATTTTACTTCATGATAGAGTTAAGTAACTTTGGTTTCCAAAAGACAGTTAGCCTTTCTAGCTATATATATGTTTTTAAAATACTTTGGAAAGGTCTGAGGTTTTGTGGAAGAACTCATAATTTTTCTATATGTTTTGATTTTGATTTATGATGGTTTGGAAGAAGACATTTTATCTATGAATGAAATGAATGAGCAGTTATTACACACTTAAATTTGTGTGTTTAAGTTTATGGCAATAAATTTCTGTGCAAATTTATTCTCAACATGATAACTAGTTTTGCTTCTGCAATTCATCATATTTTATTCAAATAGAATTGGTTGATTTTTGGGTCCTTTATATTTAAATTTTTGAGCAATAAGCAAAGTTTGTGTGCTTTGTTAAAGTGAGATCAATTTTATAAAACACACATTCATTACATGTTTATGTGTGAATGATAGCTTTACTTTAGTACTTTGTGGTTAAAAGTATGTTTAAAAATTTATTTTCTGTTTAACTCATTCCTTGAAAATCATAAAGGGATCTTTACCTTTAATTCAGAGGGAAATTGTATACAGTTTACCCAACTGTTGGTTATAGATTTGATCTTTTAAAAGGGTCATAGAGTTCAAAATCTATCTTATTTTTAAAGATAAATATGTTAACCAATAGATTTTTGGTGACTCTGTTGGGGAGATGAATCAAGAACAGTCGCCTAGACATGGGAAAAATGGAGCTATCTCATGAAGTAATCTTTCCTGTTGTGTAATTTGTTCTTAAATATTGAAAAAAATAGGGTCATAATTGTGTTGTATAATGTTGCAGACTGGAGTCTAGAAGATATACCATATCCTCAAGGAGAGAAGGAGTTGTTGATCATATTTTTCAAGAGCTATAAAGTTTGAGTTTTTCATCTACCCCTCCTCGCATAAGGTGAGCAAGAAGAATACCTCCTTCTCCCCCTCGGAGGCCTTTCACATCTCCTACTTGTCAAGCCTTAATATTTCATCAAAAAACCTTGCCTATTGTTATCAATATTGCACCTTTTACCCTTCCAATGGCTCAATTGTGGGGAGCTACTATAGGGCCCCTAAATTTGGGGGCTAACTTAAATTCTTTACCAAAGGGAGCGAAAGATAATTTACCAAAATTTAATGACGATGGGAAAACATCAATAGATGAGCATTTGAATGAGTTTAATGTAGCATGTGGTGTATTAGGTGTTCAACATGAAGATGTGGTTGTGAGACTTTTTATACAAACCCTAACTAATGTTGTAACAGAATGGTTCTATCATTTACCCAATGGTTCAATTACCACTTGGGATAATATGAGACCAACATTTGAAGCCAGGTTCAAAAGTGCTAAAGATGAGAGTTCTCTTCTAGCTCAACCGACTCAATTAAAAAAAGAAATACATGAACCCATGAGGGAGTTTGTGGCCAAATATAACAAAATAATTAATAAGTTTCCAGCAAATAAAAGGCCTTCTACAAATAATCAAAAGTATTTCTTTTTCAATTCAATGCCCCCTGATATAGGCTTAATCTCAGGAGACAGAGGGTAGTTGATCTAGCAGTGGCCAAAATGTTAGCTATTTAGTTAGAGGATGATTTAATCATAGATGGAAAATGGAAGAAAGAGGTTCAAACACCAAATGCTCAACCCTCAACTTCCTCTAATCCGATGATACAAAGATTGGTCAGTGATAGATTTTGTGGCCAAATATAACAAAATAATTAATAAGATTCCAACAAATAAAAAAAAGAAATACATGAACCCATGAGGGAGTTTGTGGCCAAATCTAACAAAATAATTAATAAGATTCTAGCAAATAAAAGGCCTTCTGTAGATAATCAAAAGTGTTTCTTTCTCAATTTAATGCTCCTTGATATAGGCTTTCATCTTAGGAGACAGAGGGTAGCTGATCTGACAATGACCAAAATGTTAGCTATTGAGTTAGAGGATGATTTAATCATAGTTGGAAAATGGAAGAAAGAGGTTCAAACACCAAATGCTCAACCCTCAACTTCCTCTGATCCAATGATACAAAGATTGGTCAATGATGTTATTGCAATAAAAAGATAATTTCCAAAAGCTAATGCATCTTTTCAGCAACCTTACCAAGATATTCCCAGAAGAAATTACAACTAGTCAATGAATTCTAGTAACAAGGCATTACAACTCCCACCTGCACAATAGAGGCTTACTATTGACCCTCCTTCTGGAAAAGGAAACATGTGTGTCTTTCATTTGATGGATGGCCATGATAGAAGTTCCTACCCAAAAATGGTGCATTATACACAAATGACCAATACAAGAGAAATGGTGGAAGAGATTGTAGATGATGGAAGAAATCCTAAGTAGCCAGGCGACTTTGGAATTCACTTCTTGGAGTATGAATTAGATTCAGAAAGAGGAGGAGATATATTGGTTACTTTGGAAGATCCTTCATGTGTTGTGTTGACTAGGAATCAACACAATCTCAGATCCACAAATGATGCAGCTTCTTTGGAAGTATCAATCAAAGGTAAGGAACTTCAAACCCGATCCCCTGCTAGTAGTTCAAAGGTTTAAGAGGTTCAATTGTTAAAAATACCCAACCCTAAGGTTTCATTTGATATTGTGGAATTTTGTAAGTCATCAAAAATTCAAATTTCCCCTGTTGAATATCATAGGTTGAACCCCAAGGAACTAGATAAGTTAGTAAAATATGTCAAAGGTGAATATTCTCATATTGAGTCTAGCAGTCAACATTCCATTAATGTTGAGTCTTCTGATGTTGAAATTCATGTTTTGTTATTTGAGTTGGTTGTTCCTACCCCTGATTTGATTGCTAATGAGCCCAATGATTCATCTCCTTCATTTGATCCAAAGCCCAATCCATTCTATGTATCCTTATTCATCAATGGTCATAAGCTTAGTAATTGCATTATAGACTCTGGCACATCATATAATATTATACCTTCTGCAGTAGCTAAATCTTTAGGCTTATCCCTCACTAAGACATTCGACATATACAATTCCATGGATTCAAAACAAATCCATGCTTGGACAAATTAAGGATGTGCAAGTTGCACTAGCAACTCATTCTAGTAAAAGGGTTAAATTGACTACCCTTGTGGTTGATATACCCACCAGCTACAACATGTTGCTAAGAAGAACTTTTGTAAAGACTTGTGTGGGTAGATTAAAATGGATTGGTCATAGGCCACTATTCTAGTAGGAAAACAAAAAGTGATGTTGCAACCTAAAACTAAGGTGAAACTTACCGCATTTCCTTTTGATGATCCTAAGTCTCAAATACTGTATCAAGAGTATGACTTTGGTAATTACATGATTTTCTCTTAAGACCGGGACAAAAATCCAGTACTTTAATCTGATTGCCCTGAAAATATTTGGGTCCTAGAATTTTATGGTAGTTGTTCATCAGCTAGTTCAAGTGTAGGAGTTGTTTTGATTTCTCCTAACAATGAAAAGTTTCCTTTTTCTTTTAAATTGGAATTCAAGAATACTAATAATACAATAGAATATGAAGCTCTGTTATTGAGGTTAGAGGAAGCTAAAAAGAAAGGGATAAAAATTCTTCAAGTAAAAGGGGATGTTGAGTTGATTGTTAAGAAAGTGAGAGGTATTTTTACTGTGAAGAATGAGAGGCTAAAGCATTACAAAAATAGAGTCTGGGATCAAATAAAAAGTTTTGATGTATTTTCAATTGAAGCAATTCCTAGAGATCTAAATACTCAGGCTGATTCACTTGATGTATCAGCTTCCCTTCTACTTCCTCATCCTGATTTTAAGGAGGAAACATATAGGATTGAGGTGGTTTATCATCCTAATGTGCCTGATAATTCTAAGTTTTAGAAGGTGTTCAAAAGTGATAAACAAATTGATAATTTTCTACAAAGTGTGGGAATGTTCATGGAAACTTTCTTTGAAGGTTCTGGCTCAGAATGTGAGGAATTTTGTCCTGATCCAGGGGATAATCTAGATGAAAATATTATTCAATTAAAAGGAAACAAAATTCCCAATGGTCTAGTGTCTCTTCAAAAATTGTTTGATCGACATGATAGGTATACTAGAAGAAAAAATATGCCCAATTCCAGTGAATCAGGGGATTATGAGAAGGTGAATATAAGGGATGAGGTTAACGCAAAGTTTGTCAATCTAGGAAAGTGTTGCACACCTGAGGAAAAGTGTAGGTTTATTAACCTTTTGATAGATTATAAAGATGTATTTGTTTGGTCCTATGATGACTTGAAGAATTTCAAGGAAGGTCAGTTCTAGCATCATATTCCTTTGAAACCAAGAGCAACAAATTTTAGGTAGAAGTTGAGAAATTATAATCCTAAGGTTGTAGATGCAATTTTTAAAGAAGTGGATAAGATGTTAAAGGCTAGAATCATGTATCCAATCCATCATTCGACTTGGGTGGAAAATATTGTCCCTGTGTGGAAAAAGAATGGGGAGATTCGGATCTGTGTTGATTTTAGAAACCTGAATCAAGCAAGTCTAAAAGGTAATTATCCTGTGCCTATCATGGAACATATTCTGCAGATAGTTGCTAGGTCTGAAATGATGTCAATGTTGGATGGTTTTCTGGTTATAATCAAAGAAGAGTGGCTGAGGAAGACCAACATAAAACTGCCTTCACAACCCCATGGGGAACCTTTGCATATAATTGGATTCCATTTGGCCTGATTAATGTCAGTGCCACGTTTCAAAGAGCATGAATTTTTCCTTTGGCCATTTGAAAGATATGATAATTGTTATCTATTTGGATGTTTTGACTATTTTCTCCAAAAGAAGAAAGAATCATTTGAGGGATTTGAAAGTTGTTTTACAAAGATGCAAAGACCATGGAATATCTTTGAATCCTAAGAAATTTGTTTTATGTGTCATAGAGGGAAAGTTACTGGGGCACCTCATTTCCAAGGATGGCATCAAAATTGATCTAAACAGGGTAAGAGCTATTCAACAATTAAGCCTCCCATCTAATAGAAGTAGTGTTAAATCATTCTTTGGACAAGTGAATTTTCTTAGAAGGTTTGTACCAAACTTCGTTGAGATTACAAAACACATAGTTGGAATGATGAGTGAAAAATAGGTATTTAGATGGAGTGAGGAAGTAAAGAAATATTTTGAAGCTGTGAAGGAAGTATTAGCACAAGCACCTACCTTAGTAACTCTGAACTTCTAAAAGGAGTTAATCATTTATTGTTATGCCTATGAACATACAATGTTTAATATTTTGCTACAAAAAATGATCAAAATTAAGAGGTTCCTATTGCTTTTATGAGTGTGCCTGTTAAAAAGAATGAACTAAAGTATTCCTTGGTAGAAAAATAAGCTTTTGTTGTAGTCAAGGCAGTTAAACATTTTAGATATTATATCTTGCATTCTCACTCTATTGTTTTTGTACCTAACCCAGCTGCTAAAAGTATTATGACTCAACAAGGTGTGGGAATGAACAACTAAGCTACTTGGGTTTCCAAAATACAAGAATTTGATCTAGAGATCCAGCCAACCAAGATAGTTTGAGGTCAAGGCTTATGTTGGTTAATAGCAGAGAACAAAGAAAATGAAAGTGAAGTATTACTAACGGTCTTGTTGGTTAGCCTGCAGGACCTGTGGTATATGGATGTAGCTCATTACCTAACATATGGAGAATGTCTAGATCATCTTACCCCAAGGTCTTACTGATGGTCTTATTGGTTAGCCTGCAGGACCCATAGTATATGGATCTAGATCATTACCTAACATATGGAGAGTGTCTAGATCATATTACCCCAAGGGAGAGAAGAAACCTGAGGTTGAATACAACAAAGTATGTGATTTTTGATGATGTTTTGTACAAAAAAGTCTTGGATGGAACCTTTTTAAGGTGTGTGGACAAACATCAACAAGAAAAGCTTTTAAAGGCATTTCATGATGAGGCATGTGGCGGTCACTTCTCATCCACTGTCACAGCTTTTAAAATTCTCAGAAATTGTTATTACTGGCCTGGGATGTTCAAAGATGCATACAAGTGGGTAGCTAATTGTGAGAAGTGTAAATTGTTCTATGGAAGGCCACAATTAGAAGAATTACCACTAAGACCTATTGTTATAGAAGAGCCCATTAAGCAATGGGGTTTAGATTTTATTGGACCTCTCACACCTAGCTCCAGTGTAGGGCACACCCATATTCTGAAAGCTACTGATTATTTCACTAAATGGGTGGAGGTGATTCCAGTGAAGAAAACAACTTATGAGGTCATACGCAATTTCCTCAAAGAAAACATATTGGTACGTTTTAGTGTTCCTAAAAAAATTGTAATAGACAATGCCACTTATTTCTCTTCTTCAGAGCTGGCCATGTTTTTTTATGATCATATCATCTCACTCTCCCATTTGTCAGATTACTATCCACATGGGAATGGACAAGCAAAGTCCAGCAATAAAAAATTGATAGTTGTAATGAAGAAGTTGGTGAGTGACAATGCTAAGGATTGGCATAAAAATCTCTACGAGGCACTCTGGGCTGACAAAGCAATAGGAATGTCACCTTTTGAATTGGTATATAGGATAGGAGCTTATTTATCACTTCTATTGGAATTATCAGTAGCTAAATTGCAGAAGGTGGTTGAGGATCAGTACTTTCAAGATTCGTTGGAGGAGAGGATAATGTATTTGACTAAGATAGACAAAGAAAGGAGTGAGCTAGTAGTTCACATCACAACTCATCAAGCTTGTGTTAAAAGGATTTTTTATCAGAAGAATGGACCAAGAAAATTTATGAAAGGAGAGAACCTAAAGGAGCTCATGGAAAATTTGACTCTCTCTAGAAAGGACCATTCAGAATCCATCAGGTATTGGGGCCTAATCTTTTAAATTAAAATATCCAGATGGAACAATCTTGCCTCTGTCATATAATGGACGAGATCTAAAACTCTATCAATTGTAAAACAAGGATCCCCTGTTATTGTACATAGTCATAGTTTAGTTGTTTTGTTCTAGTGTTTTGGTCGTGTAAATTTTGGCTTGTCTCGGTCCTTCTTTTCTATATTTGTGATTTGTTGTGTAACCAGAGATTCTATGTTCGTCTCCTGGTCCTTCTTAGTATTGGTCTCGAGTCAGAGCCAATTATTACCCTTATGTCTGCACATGTTAAAATTTTCATAAATTTCCCTTCAGAGCGGTCATTCTATTCATATTCCATCAGTGTTTCGTTTGATTTCCCCTTATGTAAGCCTTTGTAGGCTGAAGTTTCCTTTTGAACTCCTCACTTGAAGCTTTATGTTAGTTCACTGGTTCATTGGTTCATCATGTGTATGTATGTGTCCAGGGTTTACTTTAGTGGTGAATATTCGCCAATGGTGAATATTTCAAGTCGGCGACCTGGAAAATCATGAATATACTATACTGATCGGGGGTGGCCATGTCACTCGGACTTTATAAATATTTGTCAAATGCACAGCCCAATCGCCCATTGTTTTATGTAATTAATTGTATCTCTATCAAGATTTCGCCAATAGAATCTATGTTTTACATGGTAAATTCAATATTTTTGCCTACACTTTCCGAGGTTGTCTTAACAGATGACCATAATTTGCCAATAGCCATGTAAAGATTTATTGGCATGGAGGACCCAATTTGCCTAACATTTTGCAGAAGCGTGTCTCAATTCACCCCAATTTTCACCAACTCTATTATAATTGCCAATTAATTGGATGACCCATAATTGCCTCGAAAATTACATAAGACGTGTTATAGTTAAGCGTGATTTTCCAAATTATGTATACCATATAAAATTCCCGCCGAATTCATCAAATAAGGATTGGTATAAATACAGTCAAAGATTAGATTTATCTCTACACAAATTGGTTGGTTTTGAGCTCTTAATTTGGATCACTAGCAAAGTTTTAGACCAGGAACAACCATTGTTGTTGACTGCATTGGTGACTACTAGTGACCTAAAGGTAAGTGTTATAATATTATTCTGAATTCATCTCTATCTGTTTGCATTGTTGAGTTCATTATGTATTTCTCTCGGGAACTTACCCAAAAATTTGAATTTGAAACGAATTTCTTTCTCCCTATATTAAAATCAAACCAAGTTACATAGAGATTAACATCATATTTTCCTAACACACTGCCCATTACATCTGACCTCCATTATTAACAGACCCTCCTATGCTAGAGACCATCCCCTCCCAAAACATAGAAAAAAGCATATCCTCATCCCCCTTAGATATATTGCAGAATGATGGACAACTACTCTCCAATTTCCATCACAACTCCAGTGGAAGCCTCCGAGAGCCAGTTATCCCCCCTATCGATCATCCTCTAAAATGGAGCCAAGTTACTTTTTATCACTCCTACCCTATAAACCTCCCAAACTTCTTCAATGAATGATCTTTTCTGTATCTTTTCTGCCTTATGCTTAACAACCTCCTCGTCCTCCTCCTCGGACCCAATAGACCCATCCTCCTCTAGATCATCATTGAAGTCACATGAAACATAGTTGTTGGGGTTGAAAAAGGTATGAAATACACTAGCCCCCAATTCAGCCTCCTCTAGAATGGTATTGGCTACTACATGCCCATCAATTGCTCGAATGAACCCGTCAATCCTTTAGATGCACACCTCCCTAGAATCTAGAACATCTACCAGTGGGCTAATTACAGCCTCATACATGAATCCATCGCACCAGTGCCTTCCTACACCAAGCATGCATTCAACTAAGCTCTTCACCGTGATAAACACTCTTTCATATGTATGGAATAACCGTCTGCATTGCATTCATGGAGTTTCATCTCTGCACATACAACTAACCTTGAAATGATGAACCATGCTTCCTCTGTGATGATTCCTTTCCTCTACAACAAGCTTCCTGATGTCTGCCTCCAGCGTGTCTCTCCCAATCAATCTGGATAACTTTCGGATCCATTTGCCCTCCCATTTATAGCCCAGCTCCTTCTAGATTCTTCCATAGATAGCATTGGGAAAGGAAAAAGTACTCTAAACCTCTATTCTAGACCTAGGAGACGTCCCTTCCAAATCGCCCATAATAAACTTCATGATACAACTGTCAAAACTAGCAAATGACACAGTGGTACTAATATTCCTTATCTAACTAAATCCCCTATCCAACTCCTACGCATGACCGATCATCTTTGCCTGACTTCCACCAATCCTATTCTTTGAACGATCCTCCCATTTCCACATGATATCTCAAGTCTAAACCAGAGCATATCCTCTGGGGAAAACAACTATGGATGGTTGATGCTAACCAATCCCCTGCCTTGGAAGCAAAGATGAATCTCCACCCTCCATGACACCTAGCTCCCTTAATTTCAATAGATTCCTCAAAGGGAAAGCCCGTGGTTAAAATTCATTTCTTTTATTTCTTTCTTTTATTAAAAGTATTCATTTATTCATTTATTAAAACCTTTCATTCTTGATTGTGCTCACACGTGTCTTTAAGTCTATTCTGGGGACTTTTTGAAGAAACCTGTGTCCTTCACAACTTCGGCATGGAATAGAGCTTATGTCGTCGATTAAAATTAATTTAGTATAGACTTAGAGTTAATTAAGTATAAAATTTATAATAGTTAATTAATTATTAGATAATGCTCAAACCTATCTCTATTCTGACAACTTTTTGAAGAAACCTTTGTCCTTCAGAATTTCGGGCTGAAATAGAGCTTATGTCGTTGATCTGCGATCATCCAATGGTCATTAAGTTGATTGATTAATTTAATATTAAATCTAAGTAATTAAAAAAATTATACTTTGTTTATTTCATTTTATTTGCATGTATTTTTAGTTCTCTATTGGTTAATTGTTGAATTAGTTTGTAGATCTAGGGTTAGTGGTTGGATCTTTATGGTTTACAAATAGGTCAATATTTAGCATACATAGATGTATGTATCTATTATGTGATATATATATATATATATATATATATATATATATATATATATATATATATATATATATATATATATATATATATATATATATATATATATATATATATATGTATGTATGTATGTATGTATGTATGTATGTATGTATGTATGTATGTATGTATGTATGTATACTATGATGTTATAGATGAATATGGATGTATTTATGATGCCTATATGTAATAATTTTAATCCATATACTTGTGAATATGATGTTATGGATTATGACCTAACCTTTATGTTGAAAACACCACAAGATTGAGAGGGGGGTGAATTAGTCTAAACCAAATCCTAAACTTCTTTAATCACAAGTACTTATCAATTATCATTAACAAATTAAACATCAATGCAAGATGAAACAAAAAACCACCAAACACATGAAAACCATAATTTTTACCTAGAAAACC
This sequence comes from Cryptomeria japonica, assembly GCF_030272615.1. Taxonomy (NCBI): domain Eukaryota; kingdom Viridiplantae; phylum Streptophyta; class Pinopsida; order Cupressales; family Cupressaceae; genus Cryptomeria; species Cryptomeria japonica. The sequence goes on along the minus strand of NC_081408.1, from coordinate 583,460,855 downwards.
TAGTGTGGTGAGAATCACACTCACAATATAAATATAATAAAAATTAAAATTAATGACTTTCATATTTTACCTTGATGTGCATTTCCTTTGATATCAATGGTCTAGATCTCCACGTGATTGCACATTTAGATCAAGATGCTCTTTCACCTTAACTTCGCAGCCTCACCGCACACATGGCGTATGGCCCCTGCTGACATCCAACTCTTCTTAATTGGACCAGTAAGATTATGCATGATGGAGGTTAAAGGACACGTCAGAAAGGGTTGTCCCAATCTATCATCCTCATTAATTAAGTATACAATTTATAATAGTTAATTAGACAATGCTCAGACCTATCTCTATTCCGACGACTTTTTGAAGAAACCTTTGTCCTTCTGAACTTCGGGTCGAAATAAAGCTTATGTCGTTGATCTGCGATCATCCAATGGTCATTAAGTTGATTGATTAATTAATTATAGACTTATAGTTAACTAGCACTTGCAGCTCATTATATGGATAGCCAAAAGAAAATTAAAGATAAAATTTAATGTAGTTTAATATTACAAGTGAATAAATTAATCTAGTATTTAAATCCAAGTAATGAATAAATTTAAAATCAAAAAGTGCCTCATTCGCACTTATAGAGGAGGAATTAATGTTGAATTGTGCGGATTGATTGTAGAACAAATCTCAGACAACACATTGATGGCAAAGCATTCATGAGCTTGGTCTCGACAATGGAGTAGGACATGAGGAGTATAGAATAATTATTCATTTCTAGTGGCCATTTCAATTAAACATGTTTAAGAGTTCTTTGAGAGAGAGTGTTGTAGAGAGTAGGAGTTAATATTGAATTGAAGGGGTGTCGACACTGTTGCAGAGGGAACATGGAAGCCAATTTCACATTCAAAATGAAGAAGAAATTGGTGCCCTTCATGGGCAAAGTGTCGGATAAGAGATTGAAGACCCTATTCCTATTCAAAGATGAAAGGATTGTGGATGTAGAAGAGAAGTGCATTCTAGAAGTAGAGACTATATCTATAGTAATTGTCATGATAGATCATAAACTAATTAATATTGTTGAAGGAGTATATACATTCTTCACTATGGAAGACTCCACATTCTAACTTAGACACTACTACTATACCCTTTTCCAAAGAGACCAAGATTCCCTCCAAAAAACTCTCTTAATTATAGCCTTGGAATTCCTTTAATAAGAGTAAGGAATGCAACAAGCTTTAGGCTGTATACAACTGTCATGTTCTCATTTGACATATGTTTGTTTTATACACATGGAAATGATATATTCCCAATATGAAACCTAAAATAGAACAAGATAACTTATCAAACCATATGACTAAAACTATCATGAAACTATGGACCACGGTGAAGAGTCACATACTGTTGAAATTCAACTACTTGAGTCGCGCCACTATTGCATTGCTGATAACTTTATGGATGCAAGATTCTAACTATAAAAACTAGAGGAGTTATACAGATGCAATATTCTAGCTATAAAAACTACTGGATGAGCTCCACAAAAAATAGTGGATGAGCTCCAAAGATGGGTATTGTAATCAGAACAGGGGTCCGACTTTAGTTATCAATTTTAACTAAATAGGCTCTTTGCTAGAGCTGACTCTTCCCTGTCCTCATTGTTCTCCTCCCCGCTCCCTCTCTCTATTAGGCTTCAGGAGACGAGGGGCCGAATGTCGGCTGCCAGGGAAAGGCCATTTGCAGCTGTAGATGGCCTTTGAAAATTCCTTTAGCTACCTCCTCTGATTTGAAAGTCCCTTTAGCTACAAAGCAATCTATTGTGCTGCTATAAACACAACCTTCCTAAAATATTCTCCACCCAGTGTCATTAAACCTATATCTTATGAACACATAGGAAAAATCTACATATGGGCATTCCATTTCTGATACTGTTCTTGAACAAGTGTAGAAGGAAAGTTCTAAATATTCCTTTCCACCTTTTTGCCTTTCCAATGAATCAGAACTCTTCATGCTGGCATGCAACTCTTTATGCCACCTAATGAAATGATCAAAACTCATCAGTCTTCTATAATCATTTAACCACCAATTCAATATTTTCGTCAAGAACAAGCTAACATCTATACCCATGCAACTCTTCATCAAAATGACAAGCATAAATTCCTCTCATAGGAGTGTTTTCTATGCAAAAAGATCACTTAGAATCTGAGATGAAGATTTCGTACGTGCTAAAAAGTACATTTCTAATTCCAATGGATATGTAGTACACTTTCTATATGGGTTATTTTCCAAAACAACTATGAAATATGTGCCTTAATTATTCTACATTTAATTGGACTTTGATTTTGATGTATTTCTGAAACAAAGGAAATTGCACTTTGATTTTAATGTATTTCTGAAACAAATCTCGAAGTCGAATATGAGATCAAGAATGCAAACCCAAGCAATAGATAATTTCATAATAGTGAGTCACTTGAGCATTAATGCCTAGCATTAACACAACTTCATGTGTAGTTGCACAAATTATTCTTATAGATCCATTGCATTACTCCAGACTTACAATAACTTGCAAATAGAATGTAATTCCTTCCTTGAAGGAAATCCACATTCACACTACATAGTCAAACATTGACAATGAAATTTCTAAGACAAATCAAAATATCCTTAATATTATGATTCGCCATTCATGTAATATCTGAAAGTAAAAATGAAGACAATGTTAGCAACAATAATAAATATAGTAGTCTATTCATGAACTAATTGAAAAACTACTGAAGGAAAGTGTACATTCTTTCACCATGAAACCATCCTACACACTAGACAAGACAAAGCCTTGTTTCTAGTTCTACTCTCCCTAGAGTGAGAAAATTACAGAATCCTTCTTTGCAACCTTGATATTCCTTTTATAATCATAACGAATGCAACAAGCTACTGGCCTTTTACAAGAATGTGTAACATGTATTACAACAATGCAATGTCGTAAAACCTCCAGGTCAGTATTCATGAAAGATTTGGTTTAGAGACACAGAATTCTTCCATGAATGTGAACTACCTTATGAGCCATGCCACTATCGTACATTTATGGTTATTGATGCAAAGAATACCAGGATACAAGATTATCATTGCATTTCCTAGTAGGGGAGAACTTTGAGAGTTTTGATCAAGTAGAGATGCTTGACTCCAAAACTGCATCTCCTGTGTCTTCACCCAACTTTCTCTCAGCATTCTACCCATTGTAAGGGGGATATGGCAATTGCCAGAGAGATTGGAATTATTTACAACTGTAGTCGAAGCCTCTTGTTGTACTCGAGCCTTTTAATAACCCTTTGGCTACAAGGTAAGTCATCAATTTGCTTTACTTCATGGCATCTGCAAACCTTCAGCCATATCTCCTTATGCCAGAATTCAGCTGCACCTTCTATGCACTTCATTTTAAAACCTCTGCAAGCAAGGAAACAACACTTCCTAAAAACTTATCTCTAGAAAATGTCTATCTTCTACATTCTAAAATGCAACATGCGAATGATATAACTTCTATCTTCTACATTCTGAAACGCAGCATGCGAATAATGACCCTATTTCCTTATTTGCAAAGTGGCAGAAATTGACTATCAGGTCTATACTTTGGATTATTCCACATACTGTAGTGTGAGATTTACTTTTGTCTCATTCCATGAGAAAGCTTTCATTTCAATAGTCCTGACACCTGAACATGACTCACAGACCTCAATACAGATTAATACTGGTAGCTTCTCATTGAATATTAAATATGTACTATCCTTCATATATTTCTTCCTTTGACACATGCAGTGTTTTGAGTTTTCTATGCAAAAGGATAGTAGAGAATCCTCAATCAAGATTTCATACATGCCAAAAAGCAGCTTTCTAAAAGATTTTCATATGGATATGCAGGACACAAACAACTAAGATGTGATGTGTTTTCTATATTAGTTTTTTTCTCCAATTAGTAATGGAAGATTAACCTTAATTATTCTACAATTTTTATGTGATTGAAAAACATTCACCAATGTAATTATTATTTTCCCCCAAAAATAATGAATGATTCGCCTTAATTTTTCCACATTTTTCATGCAATATGAACAAAATCACCAATGTAATTATTATTTTTCCCCAATGAAATGATCAAAACTCATCAGTCTTCTATAATCATTTAACCACCAATTCAATATTTTCTTCAAGAACAAGCTAACATCTATACCCATGCAACCCTTCATCAAAATGACAAGCATAAATTCCTCTCATAAGAGGAGTGTTTTCTATGCAAAAAGATCGCTTAGAATCTGAGATGAAGATTTTGTACGTGCTAAAAAGTACGTTTCTAATTCCAATGGATATGTAGTACACTTTCTATATGGGTTATTTTCCAAAACAACTATGAAAGATGTGCCTTAATTATTCTACGTTTAATTGGACTTTGATTTTGATGTATTTCTGAAACAAAGGAAATTGCACTTTGATTTTAATGTATTTCTGAAACAGATCTCGGAGTCGAATATGAGATCAAGAATGCAAACCCAAGCAATAGATAATTTCATAATAGTGAGTCACTTGAGCATTAATGCCTAGCGTTAACACAACTTCATGTGTAGTTGTACAAATTATTCTTATAGATCCATTGCATTACTCTAGACTTATAGTAACTTGCAAATAGAATGCAATTCCTTCCTTGAAGGAAATCCACATTCACACTACATAGTCAAACATTGACAATGAAATTTCTAAGACAAATCAAAATATCCTTAATATTATGATTCACCATTCATGTAATATCTGAAAGTAAAAATGAAGACAATGTTAGCAACAATAATAAATATAGTAGTCTATTCATGAACTAATTGAAAAACTACTGAAAGAAAGTGTACATTCTTTCACCATGAAACCATCCTACACACTAGACAAGACAAAGCCCCGTTTCTAGTTCTACTCTCCCCAGAGATGAGAAAATTACAGAATCCTTCTTTACAACCTTGATATTCCTTTTATAATCATAACGAATGCAACAAGCTACTGGCCTTTTACAAGAATGTGTAACATGTATTACAGCAATGCAATGTCGTAAAACCTCCAGGTCAGTATTCATGAAAGCTTTGGTTTAGAGACACATAATTCTTCCATGAATGTGAACTACCTTATGAGCCATGCCACTATCGTACATTTGTGGTTATTGATGCAAAGAATACCAGGATACAAGATTCTCATTACATTTCCTAGTAGGGGAGAACTTTGAGAGTTTTGATCAAGCAGAGATGCTTGACTCCAAAACTGCATCTCCTGTGTCTTCACCCAACTTTCTCTCAGCATTCTATCCATTATAAGGGGGATATGGTGGTTGCCAGAGAGATCGGAATTATTTACAACTGTAGTCGAAACCTGTTGTTGTACTCGAGCCTTTTAATAACCCTTTGGTTATCTTTGGCCATTTTAATAACCCTTTGGTTACAAGGTAAGTCATCAATTTGCTTTACTTCATGGCATCTGCAAACCTTCAGCCATATCTCCTTATGCCAGAATTCAGCTACACCTTCTATGCACTTCATTTTAAAACCTCTGCAAGCAAGGAAACAACACTTCCTAAAAACTTATCTCTAGAAAATGTCTATCTTCTACATTCTGAAATGCAACATGCGAATGATATAACTTCTATCTTCTACATTCTGAAACGCAGCATGCGAATAATGACCCTATTTCTTGATTTGCAAAGTGGCGGCAATTGACTGTCAGGTCTATACTTTGGATTATTCCACATACTGTAGTGTGAGATTTACTTTTGTCTCATTCCACGAGAAAGCTTTCACTCCAATAGTCCTGACACCTGTACATGACTCATAGACCTCAACATAGATTAATACTAGTAGCTTCTCATTGAATATTAAATATGTACTATCCTTCATATTTTTCTTCCTCTGACACATGCAGTGTTTTGAGTTTTCTATGCAAAAGGATAGTAGAGAATCCTCAATCAAGATTTCATATGTGCCAAAAAGCAGCTTTCTAAAAGATTTTCATACAGATATGCAGGACACAAACAACTAAGATGTGATGTGTTTTCTATATTATTTTTTTTCTCCAATTAGTAATGGAAGATTAACCTTAATTATTCTATAATTTTTATGTGATTGAAAAACATTCACCAATGTAATTATTATTTTCCCCCAAAAATAATGAATGATTCACCTTAATTTTTCCACATTTTTCATGCAATATGAACAAAATCACCAATGTAATTATTATTTTTCCCCAAAAAGAATGAAATATTCACCTTAATTTTTCAAAAAAAATCACGCAAAAGAAAAAGATTCGCTAGTAAAAATAATTTTTTTCCCAAAAAGAATGAAAAATTTGCCTTAATTTTCATACAATTCTTACACAACTAAGAAACATTCGCCAACAGAATTTAATATTTTTCTCCTATTAAAAACAAATTGCCAAAAAAATTAATATTTTTCCCCAAAATATTGAAAGATTCACTAGGATTTTACACCTTTACCCAAGGGGGGGGGGGTTCTTAAAGTTATCCATGTATGTGTCGACTCTTTGTTTAATCAAGTTTGAAGCATGCAGGGAAATCTTAGCGGCAAGTGAACCTGAACCGTTGAACCTCTTTATCTTGGTTCAAAGGTTCATAAGTTCAAAGTTCATGGAGTAAGTGGACAAATGACAGGTAGAGAATGGAAAGAAAAGTTGAGGGAAAAAGGAATATTTTGAAATCTCGGGAATTCAACATTTTGAAAGGAAGTTTCTGTAAACATAAACAATCATTATAAGGTAAGTGCCTGGAGAGGAGTGATGTGTAATTAATGCAAGTGTCAGATTTGTGTCATTTCGAGATAATCCTTGCACAAGTGAATTTGATGTTGAAGTATGATACCCATAAAGCCGGATTTTAAGCCTTTTTATAGAATTCAAATGATTTGTTATGTCATTCAGAAGCTAAATTTAGAAAGGTAAGAGCTCAGCACTGGAGGTAATTAGCTTTGCTCTTCAGGCTCAACAAGGTTCCAGTTGTATGAAAGGTGAGTTCCCAAGTTTCTTGTTTCCTCTGTAATTTCTTTATCTTAGAAGGGAGAACTAGTTGAATTTCCGCCACTCTTTAGTAGGGTTCATCTCTTGTATTTTTGTTTGTATAAGTCGACACAATGAGGCCTGCATGTCCCAAATTAGGGTCGAGTTTGTTGGCCATTTGGTGGAATTGATTATGTGTTGCATTGATGTTTTGTCATTGATGCCAACACTAGTTGTTTGGATGCTTTACCGACACCCTTCTGGGCCCGGTAGGTTGAGTGGTTTCTGGTTGATTTGGATCCGACATGATCTGGTAGGCTCTGGTATAGTTTGGTGATGGAATTGGATTGTTCATGATACTCATGCTCACATTTGGTCAGTTGGCTTTGGTCTGGTGATCGGATGCTATCTTACTTGCCTAGAAGCTTGGTTTCTGGTTCCGGTGAGGGTTTCACCGATAGAGCTTTTGATGAAGATCTTTGATGAATTGCATAAGTGGTTTTGGTGCAGCTTCTGGTGGAGTTCCAGGATGTTGTTGGTGATCATGTTCGAGACTTGGTAGATAGAGATCATTGTTGTAGCGTGTGGACCTATACTGGGTCTCGGTTGATCTAGGTTATGGACCGACTTTAATGTAACATGTGGATTGGGCCTCTCAATGTATTTCCGGGATGTCTTATGTGTTGGATATTATTTGTTTGGTCTAATGCTGACATGGTTTGTAATTATGTAATTGGTTTATTATCTGGTGGCCGACCTGATTGTTTATGGTTGAGGGTTTGTATATATAGATGTAAGATCTCATTGTAGATCATCATGGTTATGTTAGAGGTCATGGTCAAGGAATGTAATGTGCGAATAATGTAATATCATTTAGGAAGAGGAGTTGGTCGATCATTGGAGATCGAATTGGGTTTATGTAAGAGGATTTAGTCCTTCGGTATTGAGCTTAACTGGAACTGTACTCAAGCATAGGAGAATCTATCTTTTACAGTTCAACACTTCTCCGGATTGTAGTCTAGATTTCTATGTAGTCAATGAGGCTCCTTTTGTATTGAGTAGTGCACTCTAGGCTATTGGCCTTCTTGCAAGTGCAGGTCCCTCAATTGTAATTCACATACTTACTACAGAAGTATTATCTGACTATGGGTAGGCTTCCCACTGTGGTTTTTCCCTTTATTGGGTTTTCCAAGTATAAATCTTGGTGTCATGTGGATGGTATTTATTCTGTGATTATTGTTTATTCTTAATTGGTTTAACTTCTATTTTGGTATTAATGTTTTGGGTTCCAGTATTAAAGTTTAAATTGCTAATGGTTCCGGTAATCTGTGACAACTGATTCACACCCCCCCCTCTCAGTTGTCTTCTGATTATTTGAACTGTCTAACAGAGTTCCAGTCTTATATGCTCTTTACCTGATTTTGGGGATACTTCATTAGCTCGGGCTTGTTTGGAAGATTTCTTAGAGAGCTAAAAACCCAAAGGATTCCCCAATGATGGAGAAGACTGTAAACAACGGGTGAATAGAAGTCGTTGCTTTTCCTACAATTGTGCAATGCCCAAGATTGGTGTTAGAATGCATGAATAGATATGACCCAGAACATAGGTGCATTAGGTTCTGCAGATGGAGGGATGTTATTGAGAATCAACAGATAAGCCGTAATGACCGTAATGAAAATTCCTCCGAAGGAACCCTACGAAGACTGGACAATAACCTCATCCTATGGATTTTTCTCTAAAAAAAGGCCACATATAAAAGTGTCATTGATAGGAATTGGTTGTTAAAGTTTTAGAAGGGAGGTTCCAGGCTACCTAAACCGTTAACAAGAGAACATCTAATCAGATTAGTCAGGGATATTGTAATCCTATTACATAGGGAAAAGGGAAGCCAACAAGCATTCTTCTGGGAGGATTGGATGTATTTCTTTATTCAAGTGCTTTTAAATGGTAATTGGGTAGAATTAATTACAGAAAGTCTTCATGAAGGTTTAAGCAACTACCTTGGGAAAAAGATATATGTCTTCTTATCTATTTTATTGTCTAGCTTGTGTAAGACCTTGGTCGGGACTGTATCATGAACCTTGGGTTGAAGGAATGAAGATTTATGATTATCATCCCCATCTATAGTTACATAGATGTCAGGAAAACTTTAGGAGGGTGAATGATGTGTTCATGGGTAGGTTGATTCATGAATTGCAGGGGAATATAAACCAAAGGCTGTCATATTAAGCCATGAAATTGATAAGCACCTATGGCATCTACTTTATTCAGTTTCCCCGATTCACCTACATAAGAGTAGGAGGGTTTGAAGGTGAACCATTTAGACTATCGCGGTATGCATTGGACCACTTTGTATTAATAAAGATCTATAGGCAGTTAGCTCACATTGACAAGAAGACAATAGCAAAACAAAGTTCAAGAGTTTCTTTCCCTGTTGAATTAGGACATTATATGTGCAAAACTATTTCTAATGCATTAAACTTGGAAGTGGATTTTAAGAAGCTTAACTTGCAGTGCTATGTAGTCCACACAAATTTTGGCAGTAAAGGGTTTGCACAAACACATTTGAGCCTTAATCCTGGATTCACTCATATAACTCAGTTAGAGGATTTTTGGGAGGACTGTTATGATGAGTTTGAAGTCAGGAGGAGAATGTTGTCAAGATTTATAGTGAACCAGATCATTACTATGAGGTTGGAGATGAACATTTCTAGAATTGCTAAAGAAGAAGGAAATGATGTAATGGACCCATAGTATGAAGAGAAAGTTTAGGGTCATCCAATTCCGGAGGTAGATTGGGAAAAGGATGAAGAAGATCAACTCCTAAATAGAACATTCCCTATAGTTTGAAGGACTGGGAAATGGTTGAGAGAACAAAGAGTTGGAAAAGCTACTATCAAAGGCCTTTCTTCATAGGTTCCAATTGTTTCGTCTCATAAATTTGTTCAATCTTGTGGTGCAGGTGCAACCAATAAGAAATTAAAGAAATACCTTGTAAGCCAATTACCTACTCAAGCCACTTGGTCCAGAACCAAAAGTAAAGGTAGGGGAAATCAAGAAAATACTGTGGTGGTTGATCTTGAAGAACCTCACGAAAGTGAAAGTGTAATGACAAAGTCGAATCAAGAAATACCAGCTATGGAAATTATTGATCCAGAAAAGTCATTAGAAGAGGATGCAGACCCTGCCAATACAATGATAGTGATGAATGTGCTGCAAGAACAAGTTTCTGCGTAGGAAAGTGCAACAGTTAGTACTCCCTAATGGTTGGAAACCTCTGTCATCAACAAAAAGAGGAATGTAGTGTCGACTTCATTACCAATAGAGGACATGATGAGCAAGTTCTTGGGTAAGACTCCTAAGTCTAAGAAACTGAAAACTATCTCAAAACTGGATTTTGATCCTAATACAGGGAATTGGACGACAAAAGTGGCTCATCTTGGTGACTAATGAGGAGGTTGAAAATCCCACAGCCAAGGACTTTACCATCAAGAAGATTAATCTCGGAACTACTACAAGAGCCACTGATGTACATCATTTGGAAGCTTTCACTGAAAAGATCATCACAAGAACCAGGAAGGACGAGAAAACCAAATAGGAATTGAAGCAGACAGTAAGGTTGATGACCAAATATATTGATGACATTCACAATCCTAGCCCTCAACCAATTTGTCAATTGCCTACATCTTTTGATCCTAAATCTCTAGTCAACCGATAAATGTTGAGCCAAATATAGAGGAGCAAAATGATTACCAAAGTATTTTTGGTATGGCTGGAGGAAATAATTCAAAAAGGTTCAAGCTATATCAAAGACTTGAGTAAAGTATATGATGATGCTATGGTGGTGATTAAAGATTTGGGAACAAAGATAGTCTTGTGGAGGAAAGAGGAAGCAAAAAGGCTAGCGGTAATCGCTCAGATGGGTGAGGTTAAAAAATATGGTGTAATGAATTTTTTAGCAGAGAAGGCAATACTTGGATTGGATGACAATGTGTTGTATGTATGCCAAAAGAATATAGAGTGACGAAACTCAATTGTGAAATAGGCGTATGAAGAATTCTCCAACTTATTGAAAGATTTGTTCGAGCTTACCTTGTCAATGAGAAATAATCTGAGTTGAATTGGTGTCAAATGCTTAAAAGAGGATGGCAAAACCATGGAAACTGTAGATTGCATAATTCAATCTTTTAGAGAAAAGATCGATTATGTATAGGATGCAAAAACATTGATAACTGAAGACCTCTCTAGAACCACAAAGATATAATCTTTGCTAAACCTATATATCAACGACCTAAATAATCATGCAGACAAAGTGGTGCAGGCTAAGTGGGATAAAGAAGTTTGGAAGCAACGGATCACTCACATCGGACTCCCTAACTTTGCAATCATCCAAAATTTCTCTGCGGTCCATCTGGAATGGAAACATGCAACAACTTAGAGCCAATCTGGGAGTTCCACGTCACAGTACCATCCTTGATTGTGTTAACAGATTATAGTTTTTTGTTCAATATCTTTAGGCATGCTCTAGAATAGTTTGGTTATGTTTAAACTGAATTTTACTTCATGATAGATTTAAGTAACTATGGTTTCCAAAAGACAATTAGCCTTTTTGGCTATATATATGTTTTTAAAAGACTTTGGAAAGGTCTGGGTTTTGTGGAAGAACTCATAATTTTGCTATATGTTTTGGTTTTGATTTATGATGTTTTGGAAGAAGACATTTTATCTATGAATGAAATAAATGAACAATTATTATAGACTTAAATATGTGTGTTTAAGTTTATGGCAGTAAATTTCTATGTAGATTTAAATTTCTGAGCAGTAAGCAAAGTTTGCGTTCTTTGTTAAAGTGAGATCAATTTTATAAAACACACATTCATGACATGTTTATGTGTGAATGATAGCTTGCCTTTAGTACTTTCTAGTTAAAAGTATGTTTAAAATTTTTTTTTCCTGTTTAACTCATTCCTTGAAAATCATAAAGGGAGCTTTACCTTTAATTCAGAGGGAAACTGTATATAGTTTACCCAACTGCTAGTTATAGATTTGATCTTTTAAAAGGGTCACAGAGTTCAAAATATTTCCTATTTTCAAAGATAAATTTGTTAACCAACAACTTCTAAGTCTTCAAATTAAGGTAGTTTTGATGCTAAACCATACAAATGTAGAATCCATTGTTGTACTTCCAAAATGACTTGCACACAATGCTGAATTTAGATATTTTTATGTCGAGAGGCATCTACAATGACATACAAATATCCATAAACAAAAAAATGATTTTGATTAAATTGGATGTGTAGATGACAAGGAAATGCATGCATGTTTTGGTTTCTCTATAAGTATTATTTTATTATGTCGAGAGGCATCTACAATGACATCAAAATGTCCATAAACAAAAAATCATTTTTGAAAAAAATTGGCATGCAAATGACAAGTAAATGTATAAAATATGCCATGTTTCAGCTTTTGTGGAGGTGTTATTTTATTACTCCAAATAAAATAGAACCCTCGCCACTTGTCTCCAACTAGATTCATGAGTTTTTGCATGTAGGACTTTAATGGATTTGTATTCTTGGTGTTTAGTATTTTATTATGCTGAAAGGCGTCTACAATGACATCAAAATGTCCGTAAACAAAAATCCATTTTTGAAAAAAATTGACATGCAAATGACAGGTAAATGCATGAAATATGCCACGTTTCAACTTTTGTGGTGTTATTTTATTACTCCATTTAAAATAGAACCCCCACCACTTGTCTCCAACTAAATTCGCGGCTTTTTGCATGTAGGATTTTAATGGATTTGTATTCTTGGTGTTTAGTATTTTCGAAGAACATTTATGTTACAGATGATTCTCTTCTATCTATTATAAGATATCTCTCGCATATTTTACATATATTTTTTAAATATAAGTATAAACAAAAAATTGATTTTGAATAAATTTGACGTGTAGATGACAGGTAAATGCATGCATGTTTTAGTTTCTCTATAAGTATTATTTTATTACTCTGAATAAAATAGAACTATTGCCACTTGTCTCTAAATATATGAATTGTTACATCTTTAATGAGAGTGAAAGAGTGCATCATTATTCAGCTCAATGTCCTTCTTGACAACTAATAAACATGCAAAACAATTATGTCAGCATTATTTTACATATATATTTTTTAGAATATAAGTATACTAGTTACCATAGAATACTATCAAAATTTTAAAGAAAATGAAGCACATGAAAGAATAGATTTTAGACAAACCATCAAAATTAATGTAAGATTAGATATATATATTTAATTCATATATAATTTTATTTATACTCAAGTGTGTCTTAGTATATTAAGCACACTTTTGAATGGATAACCATCATAAAACATTTGTTGGACAGTTATATTGGACTGTCAAATTTAATTCCTGCTTTCAAGAATAATTCACAGCAGAGAATTCCCACAAACACTCTTGGAAAGTGAGCCAGGCAGAAAAACCGAGATATATCATTCACTTTTCCCTGCACTTCCTCAGCTGGGTTTGCATTTGAAATTCAGATAAATGATTTGTATACAAGCAACAAACAAACAAATAATTTGAGTCCGAAAACCTGCTGACACACCCAAAAGGTTCGCTCGTTACATGATAACTTCAACATTTTAAGAAACTGGTGTTCTACTTTTTTCTAACCCATTGTCCTCATTTAGGGGGGCTTGTATAACTTTTTTTAGCAGGTTTCCTTGAGGAAATTTAGGAGGTAAATGCAGAAATATGGTCCCCTGTGAATACTATTTTTGCGCTGTTACTGATTTTTAGGGAACTGCACCAGATCGACTGTTAATTCACTGTTTATAGATTTTTTCTGAAATGGTAGCAACTACATGCTGCCATCTGGCTTAAAAAACTGATTGTCCCGTGTCCCCCCACCACAGCTACTCCTGAAAAATAGCTTTCCACCTTTCAGGAATAGATTCTTAAACCACAGAGTTTTACAAAATGATATCCATTGGACCATGGAACAGTAAAAATATTACAATTGGCAATGTACTTAAAACAATCATTAGGTTAAATTCATGAAGTTTCTATAGTCTATAATGATCAATATGTTAATCTTTGGATTAGACTATGTAGATTTTTTTTTGCCAATGTTTTGGATCAAGTTTTATGAATTCTCTTCTCTTGCTATCTGTCCTGATGATGGATCATAGAATTAGATCTGAAATGTTGGCGACAAAAAAATCTACATAATCTAATTCAGAAATTAACATATTAACCATTAGGTTGTGACTGTTTAAATAAGTACTATGCATATACTCAAAAATCACATGAATCATGCAACCATCAGCTTTAATGAAATAAATGTTCTATGCCACTCTTTTTAATTGCAAGGTCATCATATGATACATGTGTTATAAAAAGATAAAATTGATGGAATATTGTATATCAGCAACAAGTTTGTTTTCCTATCTGATATAGGAGTGTTTGTTTTGCTAGCTGATATAAGAGTGTGAGCTTATGTTGATATTTCTTTGGCTAAGGACCAAGAACTGAGGAGAGTTCACCTCACCAATTGTACTACAACCCTTTGATTCAAATCTCATAATTTAAAGAATCTATATCACTGGATCATTAGGAATACAGATTATCAGATCAAATTTTGATATTAAGATGATAATATAGCAAATTCAATCTACAGTATAATTTTCCATTGTCTTATTTACAACCTCATAACTCTTCTCAACTTAAAAAATTTGCAATACTACTACCAAACTCTCATATATACCAGGATCTAAAATTTCTTGCACAACTTTTCGATTTGTGCATTATCCTTCAGCTTATTATATATTATGTCAAAGATAAGATATAAATAGTTATCTCCATTGCATTTCTATTAGATTAGTACATTTATTTCAATAATAGATTTAGTCTTTAACTGCCATTACTCTCTAATCAGTTTCTTATGGCTCTATTTTGATTTTCACCATGTAGATAGCATTTACATAAAAGTTTTCCTGTATCAGAGGAAGCTAGGTGCCCACCAAAATGGGAGTGCCCAAGTGGGAACATACCCTTCTATATGATTCTCTATAAATTTGGCTAAGTCTAACAAAAATTTGTTAGAGAGTCTCTCTGTTCATTTCAGCAGCAGCTGATATTCAAAACTTTCATGATGAGTTTAACTTTCTCACTCTAACAGGACAATTGTCAGCGGGGCGAGGATGAGGCAAATATCTCACCTTGCAGTCTGGTGTTAAACGCTGTATTCTGCACTCAGCCACAAATCAAAGATGGAAATGAGAGCTCATAACAATATTCAAGCAGCAAGCCCATTTATCTCTTCTTAGATGCAGAGATGGAAAGAAAAGTAATTTGTAATTAAAACCAACAAAATAGCAAGAAATCCTATGGAAGGGGGTTCCCTTAATTTTGTCAGCATGTATAATTGGATGAATTTAGGAGCTCTTCCCAGTCAAATGATCTGGTCGATGTCATATTTCAGCTCTTCTCAATAGTTTTAGGAGTGTTATCTACCATTCCTTATTTTTTCCCTCCAGAAAAACACTTGTTAAATTCTTTAGTGGGTGATCCAATTTTTTTCAGAAGCCTAGAATTTTGCATTCCCTCAATCAATAGCCATTCATGGGACACTTGCAGATTAAAAATTGAAACAGCTTCTCCCTTCTTAGACCCTACTCAAAAACAAATATACTATGGAATCCCTGCAATCCTTTGATCTACTTGTCACTTACTCATATTGAAGAAGCATACAATGGATGAAAACGCATATCTCCATCTTTGCTAGGTCACTGCCAGGACACAATCTGCTTCCCAATCCAAAGGGCACAAACATCCCTGGCTTGGGAACAAAATTCTGAAAAGGAAAACACTGTCTCATTAGAAAAGTTCATGGGAGCCTATTTCAGAAAGCATCTAATCCTTTTCAAGGATGAGAGCGAACTGAAAAATCACACAAAGACAGGGGTTTTAAGGCATTTACCTCCCATCTTTCTGGATCAAATTTCTTTGGATGAGGATAAACTTCAGGGTCCAGATGTACATTCCTCATCCAAATTTGTATTCTCCATCCCTTTGGAATTGTATAACCTTGAGTAACAGTTAACTAGCATTAACGTGGATTCTAAATTCAGGGGACAATGAAGAGCATAAAGTTGAAGAATCAGTGGAATTTATATAATGAAAAAACAGATACCTACCATTCAATTCAACATCATCTAGAGCCTCTCTGAAAACCATTGATGAAAAGCTCACTAAGCGGAGGCTTTCGTTTATAACCTGAATAGAAAAATCATGCTACCTCTAAAGTTAACTGAAAATATTATTGCTTCATTTCAATCCCCTGTTTTCCACTGTAACGAATCTAACCTTATGAAGGTATTCCATTTCTCGAAGTTCTGAATATACGAGGTTCTTTTGTCCCTCTGGCCTCCTTCTAACGATATCCTCCTGTTCAGCCTGAAAGAACATTTTTTTCTATCAGCTTTTGTAATGAAAATAATTGCAGCAAGATAGTAATTTGGGCTGTACTCACCTTTGCTTTTGCATACATTTCAGGATTCTGTAGTAGAAAAACAACAGTCCACATGGTCATATGCCCAGAGGATTCATGCCCCGCATTCAAATACATGACTAATAAATCAATAATCTCCTCATCTTCTAACAGCCTACCATGTTGATCCTTCACCTTGAGTAATACATCTAACATATCTACTTTCTTATCTTCCTTTCCTCCCTGTTCTGCCCTCCTCCTGTCAATCATTGACTGAAGAATGGCCACCAGATTTTTCCTTGCCTATTTCACCATCCAAACAAACATATCACCATTGTTTTATTCAGTTTTTGATGATGAATCACTGGGTGTGATTCAAAACATTGAAAAAAACAGATACACAGTTTTATCCAGAAAAAAACTCTTTCAATAATCCACAACTCTTTCAAAATTTAGGGATCACATCACCATTGTTTGAACTTATTCTTGCTTAATATAGGAATTTCGGGTGAAACAAAAAATAACGCAATTAAGACAGCATACCAAAACAACGATGAAATTGTTTTCAGATTAAGTAGCATGGTCTATTCAGGTAAACTAACCTTAAGGGCTTTATTGTATGCAGTACCAGGTAAATTGATTGCCATGGCTCTGACACCCAAATTCAGAGTAGTATACTCCCTTTCTAGAGCCATTATCTCCTCATTTGTCTCATTACTGAGGAAGATGTATGCGATTATGTCGAAAGTAAGCTGCAGAACCACATATAAACTGTTTAGCGGTGAGAATAAGAGAGCATAATACTTGTAAGAGATTGCCATTAATCTCACCTTTCTAATATGTGTGAGAAAATCAACCTTGTCCATTTTGGACCACTTCTCTAAATCCGAATCCACAGTTTGCTCAATCCAAGTTAAGTACTTTGATAAGACCTCATTTCCAGTTACTGGTGCTGCAGTGAGCTTGCGAAGACGCTTGTGTTCCTCAAAGGTGATACCCACAAAGGATTTACTGCCAATAAGCTCAACAGCAGATTTTGGCCACCCAGGAATAAAATGGACATCATCCATTAGAATTAGCTTGCAGACTTCTGGACATGTTGCTAAAATTGTGGGCTTCCCGAACATGAATGCCTTGTATAGACCAACCCTCCTGAACCTGAGAAACCAGAAAACATAGAATGATTTCACGTATAGAAGTAATTATCATTGTATCCACTCGGAAAACAGAGGAAAGTTGTATCAAAATGCTTGTTAATGCCTCCTGCTAAAGTCCTCAAACAACTCAGTATTGAAAGGAAAAAATGAGGCATGATTTGATCTAATGGGATTTATACTTCTTGGGGTGTTTCAGAAAAGGAAAGAGATTAAGAATACAGTGCTCTAAAATACAAGTTGAGGTGATTGGAATTGGCAAACTTTAGCAATGCCCTGGGGAAGTTAATATAACTCGAGAAAACATGTATATTAAACATGGTATGCATTCAACAAACCAAGGAAACTAATAATTAAAAAACCCAAAACTACAACTTTTAATACAACTCAGGAAATGATTGAAGATGGTGAATTTGAGGCATGTCTTTTGGAAATTAAACTTCAATTACATGCAAGAAAGTCTAAGCAATATGTCTATTCATAGAAAGTTCTGTTTTCTTCAGAGTAAGATGTTAATAATAAGGCCAACCTGGAAACAAAGCTTGAAATGAAGGCCTCTGGGTTGGTGGACTTGAAAGCTCTGAGAAAGCTAAGCATGTTGCCCAAGAAGGGCCACCCCATATCTCCTGGTGGAAGAGGGGCACTGTCCTTCTTCAAGGTGGGTTTGTACCACCAGCTATTGAACATCCTCAAAGCATAGTAGATTGTGTATATCCCACACACAATCACAACTACTGTGGATGCCCAACTCTCTATCATCATCATTATCTTTGTAAAAATGACTAGAGTGAGATTCTGAAATCAATGTGGGTGTGACGAAGAATTTGGTTCGTTTGAGAATTTATAGTGGAAGTAGTTTTGAGGTCGGTCGAGATAAGAGAATAGCCAAAGGAAACTCATAAATTGTCTGGTGTGACCTCACTCAGAGAAATAAGGATTTGAGTGCATATGGAACGAATTCATATGTAGACAATGAGGTGGTGATTGATGGGGACAGAGATAAAACTGCATTTGCAGATTTTGGGATTTTGGACTTACAGTTTTGTCTGGAGCAATGCTATAGGATATTTGGGTTGATACTGGTGACTCTATTATGAGTTGCTTTGTAAGTTAACCTCTTGTAGTTTAAATGTTGTGTGTGGTGGCATGTAGCTGAAAGGTTTGGTCTAAGGTCTACATGAGGTGGTGTTAAAATAGAAGTCTTTCAAAGGCTTTATTAATATATATATATATACAAATAAAAAAAATCAAATTTTTAATTTTGAATTGAATAAATTATAAAAAACGAGTTAAAAAATTATTGATTAAAATTCCATATGGGTGGCTATTGTTCTTCTTATTTTTAAAAGTTATAATTCAATTCAATTATAATGTAATTTAAGGAATGAAATAACCTAGTGTATTGTCTGTTATGATGCATTTCCAAAACCTCAAATACATAATGTCGGCTTCACACTTTACTGGTGTCAAGTAGCTCTTACTTCGACATTTGGGCTCACCTACGTACGCTGGCCTTTCACAGTTTTGTAGTATGTACGGTCTCAAAATATTCAGAATTGTTTTTTCTTCCGTTTTTTTAAAAAATTATTGCTTGTGTCTTTTGCCAGGCCAAATTCTTGCCTTGGTGATATTAAATGTACTGGTTTCCTCTTAGCAAAGGCCAGATTTGCAGTCGTCCTGAATTTTTTTAATATAACTTGAATTTTTAAATATCAAGTGGTTTTGAGAAAAGAAAACATTTTCAAATAAAGAAAGTTGTTTAAATTATCATTCATGGGTCAGATGTTTCAGTGGTATGATTATTATGAAATAAATTAGAGTATTTGAAGTGGAGTTGGAAATTTCTCTTATCTGTATATATGGTTGTTTAATTCTGGTAGTTGATGATGCATGTCAAGCATTTTCTTATGATGGTTATTCATTTAAAGTTGTTCTTCAAACAGTAAGACGTATTTTATTATACAATTCAACTTCTAGACGTAACTTATTATACAATTAAGCTTCAAATAATCTTACATAACTTTTAACAGTATTTCACTTTCTTGTGATACAATCTAACTAAAACTATAATTGTATTTTACAACAAAAAATCCTTAAATACAGTCATATGAAAAACAAATTTAGACCCTGCATGATTTCAATTAGAACATGTATGATGTTTTAGCAATCACTGCTGCTAAAAATCTATTGGATCACTGGATTTTTAGCACTATTTATTATTGTTATCAAATTCATGTAAGCACTTGATTATCAAGGCTCCTAAAAAGATCATAGTTATATCAGCTGAGAAATCAAATATAAAATTGTGGTTTGGAGCAATGCTCTTAAAAAATCTAAGTGAATCTAAAAAATCATTGACAAGGATTTTAAAAAATTATACATGACTGACACGTGGCAATAAAATTTTAAGAAGTGGGTGAGGGAAACTTACAGCCCCACCTCAGAAACACCCTCTCAAAACTAAAATCTAAAAAGTAGGAACTCTTACTTTCTTGCACAAGATTCTATTTTATCGTGTCCCATAATGTTTCCTTCTCATAGGACCCCTTATTCCACAAAAACAATTCCTATAGCAGCTCCATCAAAACCCTTCTTAACCCCTCTTCATAATCGGAACTCTTAAACACTTGTATTACATCTCAATGTCATAAACAAAAACTCCAACCCTGCTTGAATTTCATTTGAAGTTGGAGTTGTCTGAGATAGTTTCAAATAATAGAAGTGCATTCAAGTGGATAGTTCCAAACATTGGCACTATCTAATAGCAGGACAGTAATGAATGTCGCAGCGATCTATTCGATTTTTGGTCAATGCTGGTTCTGGGTTAGATTGTCTAGTAGTTTTTTCCATCAACATTTTGGAACACATTCTGTGATCCATCATCAGAATGAAGAATCTAAAAGAAAAGATAGAATATGGAATGTGATCCACAACATTGATGCAGAAAACTGCCACACAATCTTATCCAAAAACAACATTGATCAGAACTGTAGATTGTAGAAACCTAATTACTCGATAAAAAAACATTCTAACTCATATAACTTAATACATTATAAAATTACCAGTAACTGTTCTCCTTCACGAGGCCTTGATTTTGACCTGCTCGTTATAATCCCATCATAGCTTTTATATTAGCGAATATAAAATTGAGAATGTGAAAGTTGAAAACTGATATGAACTGCTAATGGTCCAAATTTCTTTTGTAATCATTTTGAATGATTGGCGAATCTCTTTGTTTTAAGAATAACTCATTCATTTTATGCCTGAAAACTATTCTCTATTCTGCGTCTTTATTCTTGTGGGCATGGAGGATTAGAGGCGGTAATGGTGAAAGTGGGGGCCTCGCCCAATTTGCGAAATGATAGATAACAAATTGATACGATTCTATTTCCAATTTTTTCCCCAATTTTTAATGTGTCTCAGTCGAATACATCTTTTGTAGTTTGTCACAGCTCATCCACCATTTTATGTTGTGTTCTTTGCAAATACTATATTCAGTGCAGATGTTTAACATATTGCAGGATGATAAGTAAGTTTATTTTTTTAACATTCATGACTATATTTTTTTATTTGGATGACTTATTTTGTTTTTAATGATCTTCTCTCTCCTCCTTTTCTAACAATTTGTAGTGGAAAATGGTGTTTTTAAAAGAGGCGAGAAGGGGTGGCAAAGAGTTTTTGTTTTGTTCGAGTTGTTTCTTTTGTTATATAATTTTTTAAACAGGTTTTTTAATTTATTGTGGGGCCTTTAGTTTTTATGTTTATGAGGTTTTTTTAATTAAATAATTTATAATGTTATTGTTGGTATTGATAGTTTTGACAATACATGGAGGTTGCTCTACCACAAAAGCAATTCAAAAACTTTGTTCTCAAGGTATTTCATAAATTATGTATTTTGAGAGACCTTCAAATATCTTTCCTTTCCAAAATTTGATAGCATGCCTATAGATGACTTGAAATTTTCACTTCAAAAAAAATATTTTATTAGAATGATTCTCTGAGACTTGATGGAGTTTTCATGAGATGTCAACTTTTATCTAATTTTTTTGATCATTGAATTTATTTATTTTTTACCCTTTTGGAGAGGATTTTCTCCTCTAGTGCACAAGATATTTTCAAAAAATTATATATATATATACATATATATATATATATATATATATATATATATATATACATATATATATATATACATATATATATATATACATATATATATATATATATATATATATATATAATCAACCTCATGTTTGATTATAAAAACATTATTTACAATAATTATAAAACTAATAATAATACTAAATGGGTATTTTAAATTTTCATGAAAGTACTCCTAGTTGGAGGAATTCAAAGTTGAAGTTGAATTTTTTTTATTTACCTCAATAGAGGGGTTAAGCTGCTACATTGAAATCTTACACATAAATTCAATTACGATTCAAAATTTTAATAGAAAAAAAAAATTGTTTTATAGTTTCAAGAACAAGAGTTTCACTTGAAATTGTATGTGCCACATATACATCACGTTCTTTTTGGCAAAATAATTTTGCTCAAAAAAATTTAGAGCACAAATATTTTGTTAGAAATTATTTTATTGGTTGAAAGTGTGACACAACTTTGTGCTTTTATCTATAGTATTTTTAGCATATTTAGAAAAAAAATATATCTAGATGTTGATATTGATATTTCTAAGGTTTGAAGGAGTTAGTTGATATTCAAATCAGTCAAATGAGATACACTCGATGTATAATCTATCATAAACTACTTAGCACTTATTCCAAGTGCTAGTTCTCTTATCATAGGATTAGAGATTGCTCTATGTTTCTCCATATAGTAGCTCCACTCCTTAACTTGCAAATGAGACTCAAACTCTAAAAAAGGAAGGATGGTAGATTTAGAAGCCATAAAAATAACAAAATGTTGTAATGGTAGTCTCCCACTAAAAAACCCAATTTGTAATGGTGGTCAACCATCAAAACTTAGCAAACCCTTAAGAAATAGGGAAATATGTTGCTCTCTCCAATAGAGAATCATTTAATAAGATAAATAATATTTTTACCAACTCCACTTCCAAGCTCTATTTTAACTTATCGATTAAGAGCTATTGTATGATAACCATCATCTTCCCTTCCAATGGTTTCATGACAGTCTCATACTCTAACTAGGAATTTGGAGGAAGATGAGTATGATCCCAATGAAAAAGACATAATTAACTAGTAATCTAATTGGGCAGCTTTAAGATACTTCTAAAATGTGTTTTTTGTAAATAGTTTTAATTAAGATAAACATGATAAAAGGGTGACCCATACCCATTACAAAATAGTCATAAAGTCAAACAAGACGAGTCTCTTAATGTTCAAAAGTAGGAGCAAGAAGAACCAATAACAAATAATAGACATAGTAGAAGACGAACAATAGACAACTATAGGTCAACAAGTAGTTTCAGGCCACCAATGGCTTTCCATTCATGGTTAAGGAAATCTCGCTTCTCCTCAAATGAAGCCTTCTTAGGTTTGCTTCTTTTCTCATCATTCTTTATCAGATAATCAACATGCTAAGCAATAGATTTGCCTTTATATTTTTTCATTTTATTGTGAGTTCTACTAGCAGGACCAAATAGGATAGAATTTTCTTAAGCAATAGCCTCCTCTAGCTAGTTTTTGCTTTTCCTTTTCTCTAATTCAATTTGAAATACCTATAAAGTGGCAGCAATTTTTTTTTATCGTATCTTTGATTAATGCTATAATTTCATCTTGTAAGATGACAAGCTATCACTTAAGGATATCATTTTGAATATATAACCTTAAACAAAGTGTTGATTTTCTCCTCTAGGAGGAAACAAGATGTGTAAATATGGACATCATTTGTGGGACTCTAGGAAATAGAATTCTAATATCTAAGGCTATTTTGAGCCCTAGTAGAAAAAGGGTTATTGTCTTGACATGATGAAATTGAATTAGAGGGGAAAAATTAGTAGAGGGATCCTTCATAATGGGGTGATTATTAGGGGGAGGGATATGAGAGGAGTGGGGCTGAGGAACATTTCCTTAGGATTTAACAAATGAGCTATGAGAGTCCTGGTCATGAATAAGGAAGTTGGGTGGGGTAGCCTCCTCTTTGGAAGAGGAAGTAATAAAAATAGCCAGGGATTTCTTAAAGGAGATCTTGGGATTTTTGAATCTAGTAGAGGAAGGGGAATAATCCATGGGGAAAGCAAGGGAAGAGCTAACCCAAGGAGACCCATGGAACATAGTGGAATTGTTTTTGCTAGATTTTGTCTTTTTGAGAGTGGGATCCCTTTCGAGGTGATAAGGGAAGGGTTATATATATGAAAAAAAAAAAACCAAGGTAAGGGTCAAATTGTAATGATATAGGAAGTAAATTAACCCCTATTATAGGGGAATTATTTTTTTCATTTAATATGACTTTGTGTATAAACTCAACTAATGAGGAATGAAAGCTGGATTATAATGGGAGATTTCAACACTTCGCTAAAAGAGGAAGAGAAGATGGGAGGTCTCCCCTTGCAGCTTGATGGGAAACAAGACCTTATGGAGTTCATCAATGATCAAGCTCTTATGGATGTGGATCTTTAGGGCATTAACTACACATGGACTAATAGAAGAACCGGAGCTAACCTGATCCACATTAAGTTAGATAGAACCTTAATTTCTCCTGAGTGGTTGACCAAGTATAGCCGCTCCCTTGCTTCTATTATCAAAATTAGGTCAGACCATTATCCTATCTCTTTTACTGCAAACTCTTTTTCGGCTAAGAGAAACTTCCCTTTCAGATTTGAAAAAGTGTGGCTATCCCACCCCTCTTTGGAAGCTTGTATCGCTGAGTGGTGGAATTCTAAGGTTGAGGGTACGACTCTCTTTAGAATAGCTAAAAAGCTCAATATTTTAAAGGCCAAAATCAAAAATCTAGAACAAAGAGATTTTTGGGGACATTTTCAAGAGTAAAATTCAAATCAAAACTGAAATTAAAGATGTTCAGGATAGAATCCAAGAGATTGGGCTGTCTGAAGAACTCAGGGTGGTGGAAAATGTTCTTTTGTCTAAATACCACACCATTATTTCTAATGAAGAGACATTCTGGAGACAAAGATCAAGAGCCTTGTTCTTGAAGGAAGGTGATAAAAATACCTGGTTCTTTCACTTAACTGCTCTTAAGCATAAGGCAGCTAACAGGATTTCTAGATTATCTTGTAATAAAGGGATCTTAACGGAGGATAATGATATTAGAAAGGAAGATATGGAGTATTTCGGCACCCTGTTGGGAGAAGTGGATAACCTGGATATCAGTAATCAAAACATCCTCTTGCAAGCTATTCCTTCTACCCTGACTGTTGATGGTAATATCTTTTTATCTCGTATTCCCTCTAATTAGGGAATCAAAAAGGCGGTGTTTTCTTTTCAGGGAGATAAATCCCCTGGACCGGACGGTTTTCCTATGTTTTTCTTCCAAAATTTTTGGCACATCGTGGAGGCAGACATCTGCAATGGTGTTAAAGAATTCTTTGGCTCTAGAAGGCTCCTAAAGGAACTGAATGCTACCTTCATTGTCCTTATTCCGAAGATCCCAGGTGCTAACTCTCTCAATAAGTTTAGACCCATTAGTCTGTGCAACTTTGTGTACAAGATTTTATCCAAGGTTCTGACTTCCAGGTTGCTGGAAATTCTTCCAAGAATTATCTCTATCTAGCAGA
Source organism: Cryptomeria japonica (assembly GCF_030272615.1). NCBI lineage: Eukaryota > Viridiplantae > Streptophyta > Pinopsida > Cupressales > Cupressaceae > Cryptomeria > Cryptomeria japonica. The sequence continues at coordinate 583,435,505 of NC_081408.1, read as the reverse complement.
ATGGTTTTGTCCCTGGTAGATAGATTCTAGATTCCATCATATCTGTTCATGAAAATATCCACTCCCTAAAAGTGGCGAATAAACAGGGTTTCTTCCTAAAGTTAGACATGGCTAAAGCTTTTGATAGAGTGAACTGGCAATTTCTGCTAAGGATCATGAAAGCGTTTGGTTTTGGTGAAAAAGTTATTCAGCTTTGCTCTCAACTTATGGAAACCTCCTCTTCTGCTATTATTGTCAATGGTTCCCCGTCTAGTTTCTTTAAAAGCTCTTGAGGACTTAGACAGGGGGACCCCATATCCCCTATCTTATTTACTATTTTAGCTGAATGCCTGGGTAGATTTATTCTAAAAAATGTGGAGATGGCAATCTTAAGGGTCTGAAACCATCTTCATCCAATGTCACTTGCTCCCATGAATAGTTTGTTGATGATTCTATTACTATGGGGGAAGCTTCCATCTTGGAAGCTAAAAACATGAAGAAGGTGTTGAATACTTATGAATCTGCCTCTGGTCAAAAAATTAATTGGGATAAAAGTTCTTTGTTCTTCATCAACACCCCTATTCAAAGGCAACTAAGGATTGAAAGAATTCTTGGCTACAAAATTTCTGAGCTTCCCTCTTCTTATTTGGGGCTCCCTCTGTGTATTAAGCCTAAGGATTCTTTCTAGAATAAGCTGGTGGATGGATTTAACTCAAAACTTGTTGGTTGGAAAGGGGTTGTCCTTAGTCAAGCAGGAAAAGTTACTCTACTTAAAGCCACTCTTCAAAACCTTCCTCTTTATGCTCTTAGTTTGTTCAAAATCCCCAAAAAATTTGCGGAAGCTATTGAAAGAATCCAAAAAAAGTTTCTTTGGTCGGGGGTGGAAGTCAAAAACAGAATTCCCCTAATTACTTGGAATAAAATCTTTTCTCCTAAGGCCTCAGGTGGGTTGGGTTTAAGGAATATTAGTTCCATGAATAAGGCTTTATTAGCCAAAAAGATTTGGAGAATGAAAGGGGAGGAAAGAGAATGGAACTCTATCTGGAATAAAAAATATCTCTATATGCAACCTTCTGAGGAAGAATTCTTAGATGATTCTTTTATTGTTAAAGGTTCGGTTATATGGAATGTTGTTCAATCTGCTAAAAGTTGGGCTGCTGCTGGACAAATTTGGAACCTTGGGGATGGTAGGAGAATAAGATTTTGGGAAGATAGGTGGATATTGGACAAACCTCTGGAGGATGTTCCAATCATTAATGAATGGAAAGATTGGTTCAAAAGCAGGTTTGGGGAGCTGGTCAGAGACTACTGGAGAAATGGGAATTGGATCGATTTCAGCCAGCAGTGTCTGGGGCTTAAGTTCCTTCAGATTGCTCTCTCTACTAAAGTTCCTAGAGACAACAAAGATGACAGGTTGATATGGAGGGAAACCCCTGATGGGAAATACTCTATCTCCTCACCTGTGGCTATCCATAATGAATCTGTGGAAGAAATTCCTATTTGGGCTAAAGTCTGGAACAAGAAGTTAGTTCCTAAAGTTAATATCTTTTTTTTGGATTTTCATCCAAAACAAGGTTTTAACCCTGGACAACCTTCAAAAGAGAGATTTTGTTTTTCCTAACAGGTGTTCTCTTTGTTGCAGGGAAGAAGAGACTGCCTACCATATTCTTAATCAGTGTACCTTTAGTCAGGATATATGGAAAATCATCTTAAGTAGGTGGAACTTGAGCTGGGTTTTTCCAAACTCCCTAGGGGAAACTTGGCAGCAATGGCACTACCCCAATTCTAATCCTAAGATTATGGAGACTTGGAGACTTACTCTTTCGAATGTATCTGGAATATTTGGAAAGAGCGCAACAATAGGATTTTCAGGGATAAAAGTGCTACTCCTTAAGTGGTGGCGGATAAAATTTACAGGAGTATATTTGAATGTATCTATGGCACCGATTATGGACCAACTGCTAAAGATGACTTCAAAGACAGGTGGAACTTCTCCACTACTACCACTAGCAAGGAGAAGGGAAGAGAAGGTCTCTTTTGGTGTTTTCCTCCTCAAGGGTGGATTAAGGCTAACTTTGATGGGGCCTCTAAGGGGAATCCGGGTAAAGCTGGATATGGGGGCATTGTCAGGAATTTTGCTGGAATTTTCTTAGGGGCGGTGGCTAGTCCTTTGGGGAGTCAAACAAGTCATTTTGCTGAAGCCTTAGTTGCCCTAAACACCTTAATTATAGCCAAGAATCTTAATCATGATAAATTATGGCTTGAAGGAGACTCACTTAATATTATTAAGTGTCTGAAGGGGGAGTGAGAGCCATCATGGTCAATTAAAAATATTATCTTGCAAGCTAGGGAAATTACTGCTAGTTTTAAAGATATTATAATTCAACATGCCTTTAGAGAAAAAAATACGGTGGCTGATTGTCTGGCGAACCTAGGGGTTAATTCTGATTCCCAAATGATTTGGCATGGGGAAGATGTCAACATAAACATTAAAGAGCTCCTTAGAAGGGATAGATATATGGGAAGGGAAGGACTGCATAATCATGACAAAGCATATGATTAATTTATGTCTTGATGGAAAGGTAATTATTACCTAGCAAAGCGGCAAATCCCTAACCATTCACTAGTACATTCAGAGCTGATTTCCGACAGCCATTTGTCGAATTTTCGATGAATTTTCATCAGAGTGTCGACAAAATCCACCATCAAAAAATCAGCGTCGGATTGGTCGACGATGCCATGCCCGTCGGAAATTTGACAATCCAGTGGACTCTGCTGACGGTAAAAGAAGTCATCGGTCGAAAGCTTGGTATTTGTCATAATTCCGACGATGACCATTTTTATAAAAAAAAGTAATAATTATCGATATAAAAAAAAATAATACTTGAGAAAAGCCCTTTTGGTTTCTAATTTGGCGTTACTGTACTATTCACTTAGCGATGGGTCCATTTATCATAAAAGTGTTCTCCCCTTGTCATTTACCTAGGCGGTCCCTTTAAATATTTTATTCTTGTTCGCTTTTAATCTACCTTTTCTAATGTCCATCGGGCCTTATAAGTATCATGCGATTTTCTGTTGATCTGACGGCCCGCGTTGATTCGTGACCAAAAAGTGCTCGAAACTTAGTTTCCACGAAGTAGCGAAAGGCGAAGGTGGACCCAACATATAGGTTTGGACCAAAGCTAAACACCGATCAAGTTTCATTTGATCGGACGGACAACGTGGTTTCGTGAGATCAAGCTGAACGTGTTTTAACCTTTGCGAAGTGGCGAAAGGGTTTGGCGGGTCCCAGAGATAAGCGGTCTTCTTTGGTTAAAGAATGATCGGGTTGGAAAAAGATCAATAGCTTCTTGTTGTTTTGTGGTCGGGAGATGTACGAGCTATACCTTCAGTGAAATAGCGAAAAGGTGGAGGGTCCTACTAAGAGTGGTAGTAAATGTGGTAACCCTATTTGGTGATGACATGGCGGTGACAAGGCATTGAGTTGGCGGTATGCAGTGGGTCCAAGCAAGGTTGTCATAAAAAGAGTAAACGATGAGAAAGTTCTTGAGATCTAACGGCTTGCGTGAATTCATGAAGATAAGATGCTAGCAAGTTAGTCATTGCGAAGTAGCGAAAAGGCTGATGGGCCCAAGGGACAGGCATGGCATGAAGTTAAAAGTAGATCAGGTCTGTTTTGATCTAACGATTCTCGTGGTTTCGTGGTTGCAAGACAAACGAAGAATAATGTTCGTGAAGTCGCGAAAGATAGGTGGAAATCACACGGAGGAGTGATGTGGCATAATAGCTGCCGCTTTTTGTAGAGCTTGGAAAAAGATCAATTGCTTCTCGTTGTTTCGTGGCTGAGAAATGCATGAGCTATACCTTCAACAAAATAGCAAAAAGGTGGAGGGTCCCGCTAAGAGTGGTAGTAAATGTGGTAACCCCATTTGGCGATGACATGGCGGTGACAAGGCACTGAGTTGGCGGTATGTAGTGGGTCCGGGCAAGGTTGTCATAAAAAGAGTAAACAACGAGCAAGTTCTTGAGATCTAACGGCTCGCATGAATTCGCGAAGATAAGATGCTAGCAAGTTAGTCATTGCAAAGTAGCGAAAAGGCCGATGGGCCCAAGGGATAGGCATGGTATGAAGTTAAAAGTAGATCAGGTCTGTTTTGATCTAACGGTTCTCGTGGTTTCGTGTCTGCAAGCCAAACGAAGAATAATTTTCGTGAAGTTGCGAAAGATAGGTGGAAATCACACGAAGGAGTGATGTGACACGTGGTTTAAAAAAGTGGTTGAGGGCCCGCCTAGGTGTAACCGATAGTTATGTGGGAATAGTAAAAGGGAACACGTGGCGGATTAAGGGTGGAACCAAAAGGAGTTTCTAGGGCTAATGGTCGACTGCCATGTGGCATTTATTAACCGGATAACAAGTGGGGTAAGTAATAATTGGATAAAGGGCCCACTTAAAAGGCATTCATCTCAAGATTGATCCAATGCTTCTCATTGTTTCGTGACCCGAAGATGCCCGCAACTTAACCTCAGCGAAATGGCGAAAACCGTTAGCCGTCAAGATGAGGCGCGGTTAGTTAAAAGGATTGACGGTCCCAGTTGGAGTTAAAGGCCGGGTGATTTGAGTTTGATCTAACGCTTGGCGCGACCTCACGAAGGAAAAGTGCACAACTGTTAAACTCCGCGAAGTGGCGAAAAGGAGGTAGAGCCCGACACTAAAGCAAAGAGATTAAATGGAGATAAAGGTGATGTAAGTTCTCAAGATCCAACGACCAACGTTGTTTCACGAAAGAAAAGAGCACAGGTTTTATGTTCTGCGAAGTAGTGAAAGAGTGAAACAAAGGAAAGACTTAGAGAAATTATGACCCGTTGGAGCCAATTTTGAATTCGATTTGGCGAATTTAATTCTGAAAAGAAAGCCGAAGCATGTGGAGTTAATTTCTAAAAACTTAAATGCCAACTTGCCCTTTTCAGTTCGCATCAACTTGATTGCTAAGTATTGTTTCATCAAAGTTTGTTGCAGAGCAAATTGTTGCAGAGCGATTTTCTTCAGGCGAATAATCAGGTTTCTTGTGCTTTTCTTGATAACTCTTGGTTTGTTCTCAAATACTGTTGTGTGAATTACTTCATTGGAGGTCTGTGTTAGCTTCTAGTGGTATAATTGTTTGACCAGAATGGCACCCAGAAGAGAATTTACAGGGAAAGTGAATTACCAGGACCGAAATATCTGTGATGAATTTTTAGAGCAATTAACCATGTCCACCAATGCTGGGGCTAAGGCCAAAAAGCTAGTACCTAAGAACCCTCGTCTAAAAATTGGAGATGGCCTTTATGATAAGGGTAGATGGTTGAGGGACCCTGAAATAGGATTGTTAGGCTTAGGACTCTTCAAAGTTGGTTTTGGGAAGAGGAACTCCCCAGCTCCTTTGAATGGCATATGAGAGCAGGATGTAGGAAAGCTTGTGGTCCTAGGTGTTTTTATGGATGTAGATATGTTAGCCCTAATTGCACAGAATTATGACTCTGTGGCAAGATGCATCAGGAACATAAAGGGATCAGTCTTGATTGAGATAAATGAAGATGATTTCAGGAAAGTGTTTAAACTCAGTGAGTCCTTCAATTTGTTAGAACCTATTGACTTTGAGTCGTTAGCCCAAGTTTACAACACACAAAGGGATCATCTTAGAAGTGGCCCATTGAAAGAATTCTTTGTAAAGATAGGGGGGTTAATAGTTGTAGGCCCTAGCACAATGGAACCATTCTCTCTCAACCTATTCACTCTGAGAGCTAAGGGTATGTATTGGGCATTATGCCAAATTTTTGGAGACGATGCTGAAAAGAATATGCCAACCAATTATATGTTAATGATTGCACAAATTCTAAACCCCTCCCTAGCAATAACATTTGATTATGCCTCATACCTTGCTGATGCAATTCATAAAGGGCTAGTAGGAATAAAAAATGGTAAGGTGGATAGGCCATTTGGATGGTACTCCATGTTAATGCATATGTTTCTGTTTAAAGGAGCTGATTATTTTGGAAAGGAGATGTACCTGATTAAGGTCAAGGATAAAGAGGAGATGCCAGTGCAATTGTGGAGTACTGTTCTATCTTGGGATAGAGAAGATGAAATTTATTTAAAGCTTGATAGATGCTTTGCATCTAAAATTAGGATTATTCTATGTAGAGAAAACCCTAGAATTCCTAAGGCTCTTTTGGAGTTTCTCAAACCAAAGGAGTTTGCAGAGGATATCAAGATTGTTCACAATTGGGGAGACATATATTTGTACCCTGTGTCTACTATTTTTAGAGTGTTTGGATTTAGAGGCACCCCCTTTTTACTACCCTATCAGGTCCCATTGAAGATAGGGATTGCAGAAGTCCCGAGACAAATTGGGGGAGTACAAGAAGCAGAGCTAACCAATAGAGGTAAAGGGACTATTTTCCCAACTATTACCATGGCTCACCATTTTGTGATCACTAAGGGTGGATGGATATTTTTTAAAGAATTCTTTAAGCCATATAGGTTGTCTAGTGCAGTGTCAAGATGTGCAGACCCCAAAAAAGAGCAGTGTGCAGAGGTAGGCCACATCAATTTCAGTCCCCAGAAGATGTGATTAGAAATGAATTCAGCTTAGATGAGCAAGAACTGAGTAAGGAGAAGTGGGTGGCATATAAGAAAGCCCTTGATTTTATCCATCAATTTGACATTGGCTATGACCCCCTTTCTAGCTTCAATCCATTTGAGGAGAAAATAAAATTCCTTATTCTTTATTTTGAAGATCTCATGCAGACCTTAAAAGAAAAGAGGGAGGCCATAATGCAAAATGAGTTTGATAAGGCTAAGATGGTATTAGCTAAGCTTGCCTTTGCTAGAGATATCCCATGTGGTGACTATGTAATGCACAAAAGGTCAAAGTACACTGTGATAATGCCAGTGACAAGTGAGCCTTCCACTTCAAAAGGGAAGAGGAAAATTGAAGATGTCATTGACATCCAGGATTCCCCTAAGAAGCAGAGAGTGGGAAAGGAAATTGAAACTGATGAGCCTCAATATTCTCCATCTTAGTCTCCTATCCACATTGGAGATGAACAAGATGTGGCTGGACAATTATTGCAGTTAGGGAGTCTCGGTGAGATTGCCTATACCTATGAGGAGACCCAAGAGGGGATGCCCGAAGAGCCACCTAATGTTGAAATGGATTTGACTGATGGTGAGTTAAAGGGCCAAGAAATGGACCTTACTATTAAGCAAGCTAGTGAAGAATTCCTAGCTAACAGTAATTTTGTCACATCAGGAGCTTTTATACAGTTTCTATGGAAGCAAAATATTGATCAATACAAGACTAGATGTGAACAGGGGAAAAGTGAACAACCTCTTAAAATTACAAATTAGGTAGAAGAAGAGGTTAAGCAAGAAATGATGGAGGAGTTCAAAGCAATCATCCCTGAGAAAGGAAGAGAAATGGTAGCAAAGGCTGGTGTGTTGATTCTCCCTAAATGGGATATAGCTGATGCCTTAGTGCATGATGCAGTGAGGAAAGAAACAAAGCCTATGGAAGGAGTGACATTCAGCAAAGATAATGCTGCTCTTGTCATGTGGTCTTTAAAGAAGGATGAAAACAAAAGAAGGAAGGATGCATCAGATTCTAGCCTCTTAGGAGGCATGATAGTTAAAAGAGTCCAAGACACAGGGGTAGTGGAAGCTGCAAGCATAGTCCTAAAGACTGCAAAATTCAGTGTTGCGGTGGGAGAGAAAGAGGCACAAGAAAAGGCTAATCTCCAATTGAAGTTGGAGACTATTTTAAAAGCTTACAATGATGCTAAAGAAGGAATAGCCAATAGAGACAACATTATTGCTAGACTTCAGAGTCAACTGGCAGGTCAATATCATCCCAGTGAAACTTCTACACTCATGATAGCCTCCTCTCCAGCAAGACCCCCTCCTACTAGTCCCATCATTGAATATCCCCCTTCTCCTATGCCTTGTAGTTCCCAATTGCCTGAAAATGTCCAACATGAGTTGGAAAAATTGAAACAAGCTCAGACATTGTATGCAAACAAATATGAGGAGAAGGTGAAAGCCACCATCTTGAAGTTTGTTGACTCAGTCAAAACCTCCAATGTATACATAAATATGAAGAGGATTCTTGAGATTTTGATCAAATTGAGAGAAGAAGAAGCCACTTTGGAACCAATCCTAAATAAGTGGGTGCCTAGAGGTAAAGAGTTAGAGCTCATGTGTTCTTCCCATGCAGATGTAGAAGAGAATGACAATCTAACGTCCACATGTGAGTTTATAAAAGAGATGAATATTCTTTCAGTGGAAGGAGCAGGTATAAAAAGAAAAGCCCAACTCTATAGGAAAGAATATGCAAATCATAAATTTGAAATGTTTCCAGGAGGTTTCATTGGTCCTGCCCAGCTAAAGGAAGAGAAGACTTGGTTAAAGGAGGTGGACCACAATTTGTCCCTAAGGATCAATCAGATTATTAGTACTGATGACACATCCTTATTTGTCCAAACAATTGAGGAAATTGAAAAAGTGAAATCTCATTATGGTTTCATAGAAACAGAGATTGGGCATGTACGAGTCACTTGGAAGCGGCTAGAAGATATGAAACAGAAGATTGCTAGTTTTACTTGGCCTAGTGATGATGTGTATCAGGAGTGGAAAGATAAGTATATGGGATAGAAAGAAGATGCTCGGGAGAAGTTACAGGAGGTTGCAACAGAACAACAAGCAGAGGAAGCCACAGATGTTGAAAAGGACTTATAACCGCTTCTTGAAAATGACCGGTTGTTTGTAACAAACTTTCTTTTGAAGGGTCCAAAGCTTGTATGCATCCATACTATTATAAATGGATACCAGGACTCCTAAAAAAATGATCGCAAGTAATTGTAAGAAAATGCTACAGAAATTTATCTGAGCTTTTTTCTAGTCTTATGGAGAATACTCTAAGTTTTATAATATTTTCTCCAAATTAATATCAATATACATACTAGAAATAGTGTATATACATAAATGTGCATAGCGGTCATAGGGCAACTCATGTCAAATGTGCAACTCAATACAATAAATAATCTTAGTTTGTAGCCCTATAGCGTCATAATGTAGTCCTTGACCAAGTATGCATACAAGAAACATCTAGTTCTATTAAGGCACAAGCATCAAAGTCAGAGGTTATGATAACTAGTGAAAAACATCAAGAACAAAAAGTTTAGTCTCAAGAATTAGGAGTTGTAATAAAAAAACTTACAAGGATGAGGCATATTCATAACTTTTGCAGTCCCACCTTGGATATCAACACTAGAAGCAACTCATATTGTTTGTGTAAAGACAAGACAATATGGGAGTTCATTATACCCAACAACTCGTGGTGTTGTTGTTCGTGTTGGCTCTATTGGGCCCTACAATTAAGATTCAATATACATTATTCAATAAGATTAACTGTGCAACATAATGAAATATTGAAAAGTGTGTTACCTTGTTGAGCTTCGCTTGGTTTCGAGAATAGTTTAATATTCTCTACTTAACAGGGCCAACCACGTGAAGGTGGAAGCTCATTTGGCCCCTCCCCCCCCCCCCCAACATCACTCTAAATTCCCTATTAACATCTTATAACATTCATTCATTAATTCTTTCTACCATTAATAAAATATAGCATTCATTCATTAATATCACATAACGTTCATTAACACATAACATTGATTAACATTAATTAACATGCAACATTCATCAATATTAATTAACACATATCATCTATAACCATTAATTAGCACATAATAACATTCACTAACACATAAAAATCAATCATTATCAAATAAGTTAGATTACAATCATTTCTTTCTTTGTTTTTTCTTTGAAGCTATGAAAAGACTAAGTGGAACATCGGTGTCTTCATCATTTCCCCCCTCTGTAGATGTTTCGCCAACTGCTCGTGATCTCAATGTATGCCTAGTCCTATACTGAGGATGAGGACACTGAAGCGAAGGGGGGTCCTCTGCAATAACAAAGAAATGGGTTAAATTCAAAAAAAAAAAAATTATTGTTACAAGTATTTCATTAATTTAGAGAACATAATTGTTGTGCTCTTTACCTAATGGGGCCACATCATTTTGTGTAGCCTCAACCTCAACATGATGAACACCACGGTCCTCTTTACCTGAGTGGGGAACATCACGTTCTTGAGGTTGTGTACCCAGATCATGCTCCACTTGCTCACCACCGACTACATGCTCTAAAATATTAACAAGAAAGGTTACATTAATTACTACTCTAATTACAAATTAAGATGTTTAATTGAATTAATAGCTAAATAAATAAATTTGAATAGCAAATGAATACCTCCACTACTGGGATGCACATCCAGACCTTCATGTGCAGGTGGTGTTTCACAATTAGCAGGCTGCATTCCAATGACATGCACATTGTTATCATTGCTTGCTTATTTAAAACAAATATAGTCACTTTATGTTGGAACTCAACATCAATTAGATTATTGGTAAAGTATTCAATTTGAAACAACTTCCATTTACCATATTTACCTGTGTGATGGATGCACTCGAATGTTGTGTATGCCCACTCAATTCTCGTCACCGATCAACCACGGCTGAATAGCCTTGCTGGTACGCAATTCTCTTGTCATCTTCTGTGGGTGCTCTATTGAATTCAGAGCCCTGCATTTTTGCTTGGTACCGTGAATTTGGCTTGCATTGTTTGATAAAAAAAAACGTTTGCAATTTATTAATATTTTGAGACAATATGGGAGTTTACATGAGATACTTACAATTCGTGCAACAAGTTTCATGTAACCACCAGAGCCAAGTTTGTGTTGCCCATGCTTTTCTTGCCTTGCCTTGGTTGCCTTTGACGTGTCACTCAGTCTATAAAAAGTTTGAAATATGTTAGATTATATAAATATAAAGAGTAATTTATTAGTACATAATTACATTCTTAATAGTATCCCATACCTTCTTCTGGCGTCTACTGGTGTATTTCCTTTTTTCCTTTCAATTCTCTCCTTGGCATCCAAAATCAGGTCCTTCCACTCCCTCTCTGGAATCATGGGGGGATGCTCGTACTTTAGGTTCCTCTCCAAATGGGTCTTGTATTGGTCCCTCACATACTTTAGATATGTGCCAGCTTTTTCAAGGAGCTTGGTTTTGTCAAAGGTGTCATTTCCAAACCACTCAACCATTTGGTTTGTCAATTCATCTTTTAACCTTTTTCTTGGTCATTCCACCTTTTAAAGCAAAAACAAACTTGTTAGATTCAGAAATGAACTGAAGCTACATTTATTACACTTCAAGAAATGGATCAAAGGAAAAGTATTCTAGCAATGATATGAAATCAAAAGTGGATAAGGGTTAGTTCACATGTGATGTACCACCTTTTACGTATGGTGGGCCCAAATATATGCAATGCAATGTCACTAAGATGTTTATAGAAAATATCATTGCTTGCAAAAAATTCATGGGATCAATATTAGTCCAAAATGAGTGATCATAAAGTAAATTACAATTAGAGTATATATAATAATAATTTTAAAGTACTTGGAACCTTTTGTATCTTTAAGGGAAGCATTTCTTCGTCACTCACCACGAATGTGGCCTGCAATGTTCCCGTACTAGCAATACGAGAAGATCCAAGAAACGATGCTATGTTATTAGCAGTAGTCGCCTATGGCACATCCTCATGTGCATCTCCTCCTACAAAAAATGATTCCACTATGAAATGGCATTAGAATTCAAGAAAGAACGCTTGAAGGGAAATAAACACATGACAGAAGATAGAGAAAAAGAGGGATCTACCAACAGTGGGCGGGCCAATATGACGTGCACTAGAGGATGTCTGTATGCTACGTGTTGTCGACATTGCAGTCAGCAATACAGGTGAGGGTGACCTCTGATGAGGTGGTGTCGGCATGTGCATAGTAACATTGACAGCACATAAAGAATAATACATTAAATATATCAAACATTAAATATATGAAAAGTGCAAGAATTGTAAACAAGGATGAACCTTTATTTTGAAAATTGACAGTATCAAGTATGATGTGTTTTGGGTACTCAGAGTGATAAGCCTGTAGGTCCCGGGGACAACTGAGAGGGGGGGGGGGGTGAATTAGTTGTCTAATAAATTCAAACCAAAATCTTATTAACCAACTTATTGCTTAATACTGGTAAGACAGTTAAATATTCCGGTAAACAGTGTTAACAAAAAATTGCTATACCGGTAAGAATTAATGCATGAAACATAAACATAAAGTCATCCACAACACATGACACAAATGTTTGTACGTGGAAACCCTGTAAGGGGAAAAACCACGGTGGGAAACCTTACCCACAATCAGATGACACTACTGCAGATAGTAAGTGTACAAAGAGGGGTCTGAACATGCAGAAAGGCCAACAACCTAGAGCTCACTGCTCAAACACAAATGGGAGTCACATTGACTATAGTTGGATGGTTAAATCCAATGAGAATGTACTGCACAAAATAGCATCTTCTTATGCTGGATTCAGTACCAATGTAATGCTGATATGCTTTTGAAAAAACCTAACTTCACCTTCAAATGATGTCTTCGTGTATATCTCTGCTTGATCTCGCATATACCCTTCCTTAAATCCCTTTTTTTCGCATCACCATTTGATCTTATAAATAAGATCTTACATTTATACCATACCCTAAGACCAATTTTAGTAGGTCAGCTCTACAAGATATTACAATAAAACATTTTACAAATAATACAATATCCAATGCAATAACCGATTAAACATGTCGGCTTAATGCATTTACAACAATAATAAGTCATCTTCATAGCGTGCCATGCTGATCTAGAAAAGATAAACCTGTTGGTGTAACCCTAGATAACCTGGACCTATTTGCCGGTAAAAGCAAATATGCAAATAAGAATATACCAATGATTATTACTTCAAAAAAAGTGTCCACATGATGTCTTCGACATTACCAAGTGTCTTCCATGTCATTGTAGGTACCGGTGAACATTATATCCTGCCGGTTAACCATATACCGGTGATTGTTTGGACAGTTCACTGATTGCCGGTGAATGTTGCTAGATCTCCAAAGTAGGTGTGTTAGCAGGTGTTGACATCAATGACAAAACCATACCAAAATACCAACAATCTCCCCCTTTGGCATTGATGGCAACACAAGATGGAAAAACCATCAAAGTGCCAAAATAGAAATGCCAAGTACAAAAACCAATTCTCCCCTTGGGAGTAATATGTGTTTATACAAAGATTTATTTACAATACCAATCTCTCCTAAAAAAGATAATGCATTTTTCATATACTTTTCCTTAATGTTTTTCCATATATCTCTCCCCCTTTGACATCAAATGCCAAAGTCACAAAAAGGTCAAGTTCAATACAAAATACCAACCAATTCAATATACCAACTACTCCCCCTGAGAGGTAGCTTCCTCATCAAATACCGGAATAAAAGATTTGTCCATTTAATTTTGCCGGTTGATGACAATCATCAATTGTCTAAGTTTCTACCAGTGGAGGTAGGACTCCGAGCTGATCTCTGAGATACTCAAAAGTTTCCTGAGGCAAAGGTTTTGTAAAAATATCTGCAAGTTGTTCTTTAGTATTCACATAAACCAATTTTATTTCCTTTTCTTCAACTTTTTCCCTTAGAAAATTCAGTTTGATAGAAACATGTTTTGTTTTAGAATGTAATACTGGATTCTTAGATATATCGATTGCTGCAGTGTTATCACAATATATAGTAATAGGTTCTTTGCATTTTACCTTTATGTCTTTCAACATTTGCTTAAGCCAAAGTACCTGTGTACAATTTGTTGCTGCTGCAACATATTCTGATTCTGCTGTTGATAAAGATGTACAACTCTGTTTCTTACTTAACCAAGAAACTAATCTCTTTCCAAGAAAGAAAGCTCCTCCAGTGGTGCTCTTTCTATCATCCACATCTCCTGCCCAATTTGCATCTGTGTATGCATATAGATCAAAATTTTCATCTTTAGGATACCATAATCCAAGATTTACTGTGCCTTGTAAGTGCCGGAAAATCCTTTTTATTGCTGATTCATGATTTTCCTTGGGATTACTCTGAAATCTAGAAACTATACATATTGCATTCATAATATCAGGTCTGGTTTGTATGAAATACAGTAAACCTCCTATCATAGATTTGTATCTAGTTGGATTAACAGGTGTAGATTCATCCCTTTGAGATAATTTGTCATTTGTAGTCATAGGTGTGCTTACCGGTTTAGAGTTCTCCATCCCAAATTTCTTGAGTAGTTCTTTCAAGTACTTAGATTGACTCAAAAATATGCCTTTATCAGTCAGTAAAATCTGCAATCCTAAAAAGAATTTTATTTCTCCAATCATAGACATTTCAAATTCATGCTGCATTTTAAGAGAAAATTCTTTGCATAATCCATCTTCTCCTCCAAAGATTATATCATCAACAAATACTTCCATAATCAAAATGTCATCATTAGTTACTTTGTAATATAAATTGCTATCTGCATTTCCTTTAGTAAAACCAATTTTTAAAAGATACTCATCCAATCTTGCATACCAGGCTCTTGGAGCTTGTTTTAGTCCATACAGAGCTTTTCTTAATCTGCAAACCATATCATTGTTATCTGTCAAAGAAAATCCATCAGGTTGTTCAATATAGACTTCCTCTTCAAGATCTCTATTCAAAAATGCACACTTAATATCCATTTGATAAACTTTGTAATCCTTGTGAGCTGCAAAGGCTAAGAATAATCTAACTGCCTCAATTCTGGCTACCGGTGAAAAGGTTTCATTGTAATCAACTCCTTCTTTCTGAGAATATCCCTTACACACTAGTCTTGCTTTATTCCTGACAACCTTGCCATCTTCATTGAGTTTGTTTCTAAATACCCATTTGGTTCCAATTACATTTTTATTTTCAGGCCAGGGAACTAATGTCCAAGTATTATTTTTCTCAATTTGTCCTAATTCTTCTTCCATAGATTTAATCCAAAATTTATCTTCACATGCCTCATTGATAGATAATGGTTCAATTTGAGAAATAAGACATACCTCTTCATTTGCCAATCTTCCTCTTGTCATGACTCCTTTAAATTTGCTTCCAATTATCTGATCTTCAGAATGATTCTGTCTTACATACTGGGGTGTCTTAGTTTGTTGTTGTTCTTCAATTACTGTGGTATCCTCTGATGATACCGGAGTAACTGGATCATCATTCTGTACCGGTGGATTTACTGTTGGTTCATTTTTCATAATTTATGTTTTCCGGTTCAGAGTCTATATACCTTGAAGTCCCTCTGAATTGTTTATCAATCTTTACATTTGCACTCTCAACAATTTTTTGTAATCTTTTATTAAAACATCTATAAGCTTTACTCTTAGATGAATAACCAAGAAATATTCCTTCATCACTTTTAGGATCAAACTTGCCAATATACTCATCTCTTCTAATATAACATTTACTTCCAAATTTTTTGAAATACTTAAGAGTAGGAGTATTACCAAACCATAGTTCATGAGGGGTCTTACTGGTTTCACTTTTGATGTGAACTTTGTTGAATGTGTAGACAACAGTGCTTACTGCCTCTCTCTAGTACACATGTGGTAGATTTGCTTCAGATAACATACTTCTTGCTCCATCCAAAATAGTTCTATTTTTTCTTTCAACAACTCCATTCTGTTGTGGTGTCTGAGGTGCTAATAACTGTCTTTTGATTCCATTCACTTCACAGAATGTATTAAAATCTCTAGATGTGAATTCTCCTCCTTGATCTGATCTTAAACATTTAATTTTCTTACCGGTTTCATTTTCAACCATTGCCTTGAATAGTTTGAACTTCCCAAGTGCTTCTGATTTTTCCCTGAGAAAAGTAACCCAACACATTCTAGAATAATCATCAATAATTAGCATGAAATATCTATCACCTTGTAAGCTTTTAGTTCTAGCCAGACCACATAAATTAGTGTGAATTAAATCAAGAGCATTATTGGATTTTTCTGGAATACTTTTGAAACTAGCTCTAACATGTTTTCCAAATTGACATTCCTTGCAAATTGTATTATGAGGTTTCACAATTTTAGGTAGATCTCTAACTGCCTTAGAAGTACTGATTTTTATCATGCAATCAAAATTTACATGACATAGTCTTTTATGCCATAGCCAACTTTCATCTATATGAGCAATTAAGCATGCCTTTTCATTGTTATTCAAATGAAAGATATTACCTCTAGTCTGATTACCGGTTGCAATTTCCAAACTAGTTCTATTCATGATTTTGCATTTTCCATTTTTAAATTGTAACTGAAAACCTTTCTCAACTAATTGATCAACACTTAAAAGATTATGTTTTAATCCTTCAACATAGGAAACATTGTCAGTATTATGTTTACCATCAAGAGATATTGAACCCTTACCTTTGATTGAATAGGCTTTGTCATCTCCGAATCTTACTAAACCTCCATTGTATTCTTGAAAGTTCAAGAATTTGCCTTTGTCTCCAGTCATGTGATGTGAGCATCCTGAGTCAATAATCCCTTCATCCTTTGATTCAACTTTAGCTGCTAGGGCTTGTTCTACTGGTGGAGCAATAGGTACCAGTTGATCTTCTGTTATAGCAACAAAGACCCATCCGTTGTCTGCTGGATCCTCATCAGAATCATCAGTCACACCTTCATCAGCAATGTAACAAGATTTATCTTTGTTTTTCTTAAATTTGTATCTCTGATATTCAGGATTAGGTTTGTATGTCCTTCTAGCTTCTTCTCTTAGTCTAGCATGTCTATCAGGGCATCTTGAAGACATATGACCAATCTTATTGCAATTGAAACATTTAAAGGGTGCTTTACCTTCATACTTACTTCCAATTGGACCTTTTGGCATTTTTCTTGCAAATAGTGCTTCAAGTTCTTCAAGCTCTTCATTCTCCTTCCTAGTTTCTTCAAGTTCTCTTGCATAAAAGGCTCTCCAGTCTGATTTGTCAAAAGATGGAGTAGATGATGTTGATGCTTTGAAGGCCAAATCAATTTTTGTAGCAACAGGACCAAATTCCTCAATTTCAAAAGCTGAAAGTTTTCCAATCAATGTATCCCTAGTTACTGATGTATTAGGCATTGTTCTCAGCTCATTAATAGAAGTAACCTTCATTTTATATGCCGGTGGCAAACCTCTTAAGATTTTTGAAACAATCTCATCTTCACTCAAGGTTCCTCCACAACATTTGATACCTAAAACAATTTCATTTACTCTTTCCATAAAAGCAGAAATTCTTTCATCTTCTTCCATTTTCAGATGTTCATACCTGACTCAGAAGCTTTCAAGTTTTGCAATTTTGACTGTGGAATCCCCTTCATTCAGTGTTTCCAAATGATCCCAAATAGCTTTTGTAGTAGATCTATCTGATAATCCCATGATTTGTTGATCTGATAATGCGCTCAAAAGTGCTTCTCTTGCTTTGCAATCATTTTCTTCATCTTTAGCTAAAGTAATAGGAGCAGGCTGACCAGCTATAGCAGTAGTATAACCATTCTTAGTAACTTCCCAGATGTCTTTACCAATGCAATTCAGATGTGTCTCCATTCTGATTTTCCATATTCCATAGTTGGTTCCATCAAGTTTAGGGCTATCCTTTCTGAAATAATTAGTAGACATTGGATCTCCTCAATAAACTTCTGCAAAAAGAGGACTAGGCTCTGATACCAATTGTAGGTCCCGGGGACAACTGAGAGGGGGGGGGTGAATTAGTTGTCTAATAAATTCAAACCAAAATCTTATTAACCAACTTATTGCTTAATACTGGTAAGACAGTTAAATATTCCGGTAAACAGTGTTAACAGAAAATTGCTATACCGGTAAGAATTAATGCATGAAACATAAACATAAAGTCATCCACAACACATGACACAAATGTTTGTACGTGGAAACCCTGTAAGGGGAAAAACCACGGTGGGAAACCTTACCCACAATCAGATGATACTACTGCAAATAGTAAGTGTACAAAGAGGGGTCTGCACATGCAGAAAGGCCAACAACCTAGAGCTCACTGCTCAAACACAAATGGGAGTCACATTGACTATAGTTGGATGGTTAAATCCAATGAGAATGTACTGCACAAAATAGCATCTTCTTATGCTGGATTCAGTATCGGTGTAATGCTGATATGCTTTTGCAAAAACCTAACTTCACCTTCAAATGATGTCTTCGTGTATATCTCTACTTGATCTCGCATATACCCTTCCTTAAATCCCTTTTTTTCGCATCACCATTTGATCTTATAAATAAGATCTTACATTTATACCATACCCTAAGACCAATTTTAGTAGGTTGGCTCTACAAGATATTACAATAAAACATTTTACAAATAATACAATATCCGACGCAATAACCGATTAAACATGTCGGCTTAATGCATTTACAACAATAATAAGTCATCTTCATAGCGTGCCATGCTGATCTGGAAAAGATAAACCTGCCGATGTAACCCTAGATAACCTGGACCTATTTACCAGTAAAAGCAAATATGCAAATAAGAATATAGCAATGATTATTACTTCAAAAAAAGTGTCCACATGATGTCTTCGACATTACCAAGTGTCTTCCATGTCATTGCAGGTACCGGTGAACATTATATCCTGTCGGTTAACCATATATCGGTGATTGTTTGAATAGTTCACTGATTGTCGGTGAATGTTGCTGGATCTCCAAAGTAGGTGTGTTAGCAGGTGTTGACATCAATGACAAAACCATACCAAAATACCAACAAAGCCAAGCAAGTGATAATACAAGAAAATCATCATCACATGATCTTGCAACACCCTGATCATAGGAACGACTTTCATGAGGGTGGATAAATTGCTGTAAAAACAATACGAACATATTTTAGTTAATGACATAAAAAGAGAATAAAATATAAACCATTATTGAACTTTTGTTATAATTAAAGCTTTCATTACTGCTTACTTGCAAGTTTTCTGCTGTCTTATACAATATTTCCACCCTCTGTCGTATCATATCAGTGGTAGGATGCACGGTTGCCAAAGCAACAATCTCTTTTCTAATTTTTATAAGAGGCATTTTAAAGAATTTCACAAGGTCTGTGGGATCTTCAAGGTCATCATTGCTTAACCCTAATGATTCCACATCCATAGAAAGGTGCTCAGGTACTACAACTCCCTTTCCCTTTCCCCGAACATTCATATGTGTCAAGAATATCATTAACAATTACAAAATTAGTATAAATCACTAAAAAAAAGAACATAATAATGTAACAGTTTGCTTCTACCTAATTTGTACAATTGCAATGAGGTTTACCTGCTCGGTAGAAGTGTCACAAGGTACATCTCTGTTTGCAATATGTGATGGATCCATGTCGGCCTGTGACAAAGAAAAAATATAAAAAATGTTAGCGAAATTACATCATACACAACATGAACAACATGAACTTTCTAGACAAAAAACGTATTAAATAATAAAAATATGCTGTCATCAAAATCATTGTAAATTTTGTAATTCCTTACCTTTACTTTATGTAGACTATGTAAGATCCTCAACTAAATGGTCACATAAATAGTCACATAGCTAATAAACAATCCAATTTCCATAAATAAACACAGTTTAAAAATTGTCACATAAATAGTCACACCCCCTATCTCCATCTCCATATTAAAAGGTGCATCATGAATTAATTATGTAATGGCATTAGAATTCAAAACAGAATGAATTAATTATGTAAAAAAAAATCTATCAAGAATTCAATATTCAATAGATAATATACTAATCGCATTCCTCATACATTTCATTCCTCATCATCAAAACATCAAGGTCATCATCATCATCATCATCATCATCATCATCATCATCATCATCATCATCATCGTCGTCATCGTCATTGTCATCATCATCATCAACATCTTCACCATCATCATCACCATCATCACCATCACCATCATCATCATCATCATCATCATCATCATCATCATCATCATCATCATCATCATCATCATCATCATCATCTTCTTCTTCTTCTTCTTGTTCTTCTTCATTGTCATTGTGAAACTATCGATCGTGATCATCATCCACTTCATCTTCTACTTCTTTGATATCTTCTTCTTCGGTATCTTCTTCTTCCATCACATTATACTTTATCGGCCTTCCTCTTGGATCATGTCTAACAATAAATGACCAACCCGGTTTATGTGGAACCTCAGAGTAAAATACTTGCTCGCATTGGCTTGGAAGAACATAGGGCTCATCTCGAACTGGTTCAAATGACCTTGTATTTAGCATTATAAAACCATTATCATGTTCAATAATAGTTATATTAGGATCATTTTTATTCAATCATAGCCTGTACCATTTGACGATGAACAAAACTAATTTAGAGGAATTAAAGTCACACTCAAGTATATCATCCAAAATGCCATAGTATCGATTTTGAGACTGTTGAGGATGAATGTCATTTCTCGATGAAATATTTTGATGAATACTAAGAGGGGGGGGGGTGAATTAGTATGCCAAAAATATTTGCACTAAAACACTTACACAGTCTAAAGATAAACCGGTAAAGCAGTCTGACAATCAAACTGGTTATCACACATACAAACCAAAATGCGAAAAAAACATTCACCCACAAAAGCAATACAACCATAACACAAGATATTTGATGTGGAAACCCAACTGGGAAAAACCATGGTGAGATGGAACTCACAAGTCACTATCTACATAATAGAAACTAGACCGGTTAAGGTCTTACAATGTTCTTCACCAGAACAGATCATGTTAGGAATCTCAATCTCTGTTAGGAGATAAGTCCGATTAAAGACTACCTTGTTAGAGGATTTTAGATTCACATGTGTGAACCACCTTGTTAGAGGATTTTACAAAGGCTTTGAGGTCTACCCAGTTAAGGGCTACAAACTTGTCAAAGATGTGAGTAATCAACAAGTGTTTGATCTATCTGCTAGCACAAATTGCTTGATTAGATCCAGTATTGCTCACAACTAATGCATTCTAGCATTACTTCAGTCTCCTCTATCTCTCTCAGTTACAACTCAATCTTCTCTGATAAGATCGCTCTCCACTTCCACCTTAAACCCTAGCTCAACATAAACCCTATTCGCAACTTCTTCAAGAACTTAAAAAACCTAGACATGATGTCCTTTTAAGGAATCTGATTTCATGTCGGTCCAATAGGATTACATTACAATTTCCTAGGTTCAGTGAATCTAGACATACTCAGTAACACGACACAAGAATCACTGTCAATGTGTCAGCACCGTCAAACAATTGGTGGATTGGTAACTCATCACAAAATGCAGGTTGGTAACTCATCACAGAGTGTTACCGGTTCATACAAAATGCCAGTTGCCGGTTTGACAAAAATGAAGACTGGTAAGAATGTGTTGTGCCACTTTGCTTCCTCGTACCACTTGTGATCTGTGAACCGCTTGGGGTCGACATGCCGCTTCAAACCGGGAAACACATTCTACAAAATCACCACTAGTCTAAAGACTAGAATACAACATACTGGTTGGAACAAATACCGGTTGAGCATGAGCTCATACATATAAAGGGGATCTCAATACAAGTGTGTGTCCATCAATGACAATCACAACATAAACATCAAAAATGCCAACAATCTCCCCCTTTGGCATTGATGGCAACACTTAGGAAAATAAAATTTTGACATCTAAGTGTTTTACAACAAAAACTTGCCATTAACAAAATTGCTCCCCCTAAGCATATACACTATCCCTTAATCAACAGAGTGTATAGAAATTTTGCATTCAGAGTATAATCATCAGAGCATATAGCATATATCACAGCATATATCAAAATTTCAAAACAGATACTTCTCCCTCTGATATACTTCTCCCCCTGATATATCAAAATTTCAAAATTTTAAGACCATCAAAATTTTAAAACCATATACTTCTCCCCCTTTGCCAACAATGACAAAGTACCACTGCAAAAACCTATTTCCATATATATATAAAAGATTTTATGACAATAATGAATAATACTTGTCAAAAACTGCTTTGTAGTCCTGCAAAAATTGGTTCATGGAGAGAGACCAGGACTCTAGTAGGGAGGTTGCCACTTCTTTCTCTGTCTGCATTTGTGATACCTGCTCCTCCATGGCATCGATTGTGCTCAGTTCTTGGGTGACTGTCAGTGCATCCAGGTTTAGATAGCATTTCTTGAGAATTTGCAGTTGTGGAAGTAATACTAGTTGAAGTTCCTGCAAATCCCTTGACCTTGTGCTGATCTCTTGCTCTATCTTGGCTGACTAGATCTGGAACCGGTGAACGGTTTGCCCATATGCTGCAAAGGAGTCATAAGGAGTCTTGAATGTGCTTAAGTAGGATTGTAAGTCCATTTGAAGCTGTTGCTTCTTGGCTAGCACATCATCACAGAATAGATGAGGTTGACAGATTTTGCTAAGTAGCAAGTTTCCCTCATCCAAAGCACTCCTTATGTCCTTTTGGTCCTTTGATAGTTCAGTCCTAAGCTCATTCAGTTTCTTCACCAGAGCAACATCAAGAGCCTTTTGGTGCTCTTTCTTTACATTGGCCTCAACTGCTTCTTCTAGGCTCTGCACCTGATCATCCACTATAGTACACAGAAGTTTGAGTTGTGCTAGTGATGAATCAATGTCAGGAAGATTAGTACCGGGGATTAAACCGGTAAGTGTGTCTACAACTGCCTGAATGATGTCTTGTTCCTTTTTCCTGCGAATGATCTCAAGGCACTCTTGAGCAACCTTGATGCTCTGCATAAGCTTTGACTCGCTTGCAGATTGGAGATTGATAGGACTAGAAAGATCAATCGGTGAGGGCTGACTTTCGGTTGCCTTCAGAGTCTCCAACTGAGAGCTTTTTGCCGCTTCACATTCCTTGGCTTCTTCAGCTTTCTTCTTTTCCACTTCTCTTCTTCCTTGTCTTCTTCTGCCTTTTTCTTCTCCTCCGCTCTCCTCTTCTGCTCTTCCTTTTCTTCTTCTTCCCTCTTCTTCTTCTCTTCCTCTTCCTTTTTCTTCTTTTCTTCCTCTTCCTTCTTCCTCTTTTCTTCCATGTCCTCTTCTTCTTTCTTTTTCCTTTCTTCTTCTTGCTTCTTCTTTTCTTCATCTTTTCTTTTCTCCTCTTCCTCTTTCTTTTTCTCCTCCTCCTTTCTCTATTTCTCATCTTCATCCTTCTTCTTTTTCTCTTCTTCCTTGTCTTTTGCCGCTTGTTGTGTGTCCACAGCTTGTTCACCACCCTAATCGGCCTGTTGCCCCTGTTCAGTTCCCTCAGAAGGTATGTCCTGAGTGACATCTTCTATATCCAGGGCATCGACATCTATGGTGTCGATTGGTTCCTCCACCAGGTTTCCTTCCTCATCAAAAACTTCATCCGGATTGGAAATAACCGGTTCCTTTTCCACTTGGAGGTTGGCCATTTGAGCTTTGTGTGAGCTGATAGCATAGGCCATGTGTTGATGTGTATCCTTTTCTACATCATCAACTCTCCCTTCCAACAACCAGAGTCTTCTTCTCCTTGTGAAGAAGAGACCTTTATTTTGATCTAACACATCAAATAATTTTGAATTTGAGAGTTC
Source organism: Cryptomeria japonica (assembly GCF_030272615.1). Taxonomy (NCBI): domain Eukaryota; kingdom Viridiplantae; phylum Streptophyta; class Pinopsida; order Cupressales; family Cupressaceae; genus Cryptomeria; species Cryptomeria japonica. The sequence goes on along the minus strand of NC_081408.1, from coordinate 583,411,924 downwards.
GGGGAAGTATTGTGCAAAAAATTTCTCCCTAATCTCTTGTTCCTTTTCAATGGCAATGCGCCATTTGTTATCCAATGCTTTAAACAATGAATCCGGTGTCTGAGATTTAATCTCTGATGGCGATCAGTCATTTTTGCATAAATAAAGAATGATTTCCTGCAGTACTTCATCTTTTTCTTCACTATTGAAATCATCATAATAATCAATTAAATCATGAAGTAACTTTCTCCTAATATTCTTTACTATTCTTTGACAATGTGTCAAAGGTTTGTAATAGGAGATATCTATATTTACCAGTGCGGATGTTGCCGGTTCATTCTTCTTCACCTTCTTGGTCTATCTAGCCTTCTTTGGCTGTTCATCAGACTCAGTTTCTTCAGAGTCTGGTTCATTGGCCTTAGTCTTCCTCTTTCTTTCAAAGACTTTTGCCGGTGTTACCTCTAGTTTCTTCTTTGCTGGTGACTGCTTGGTCACTCTTGGAGTCTCTGCTTGGCACTACCTTAGCTTTGTTGGCTGCTAGTTCTTTTCCCTTTTTCACCGATGGATCTTCAACCGGTGCGATCCTCTCCAAGTAGGTTCTGGTTCACTTCGCCTTTGGATCAAGAGGCGAGGCAATAAGGGTTGAAGCATACCCTTCCAGCATGTCAAACATGACCTCATAGCCCATAGGCTCCACTTTCTCCATTCTAGGCTCAACAGCCTCCATTAGACATTTGTCCACCTGAATAGTGAAATAGATGTCATCTTCATACTTCTTCACTATGTCACTTGAGATTCGCATCCTTTGACTCATCTTTCTTTTGAACTCATCAAAGTATTTGTTCAGTATCTTAGGGTAGCCGATTCCAATGGCTTGCACACTTTCCTTTATCTGCTTGGTTACTGGTTGGTCAGGGGACCACTAGACATCTCCTACACCCAGAAAGTAGCCTTGGAAATAGAAAAACAACCCTACTAGTAGTTGTCCAAATTTAAATCTTAGTGAATTATCCTTTTTGATTGCCTTGAGATTTAACAGGAGTTTCCTTTGCATACCGGTGCATAAGTCAAATGATTTATCCTCTATAATCATCTGGTATGCGACATTTACCGCTGCAGCACATACAAAATTAATCCTACTGGCCAAGAATGTCCTGTAGCCTATCACCATGCAGGCATATTTTACCAGTTCATCCTTGATAGGATTAACTTTCATACCTCGTGAATCACTTGTCGAACCTATGAGCTTGGTCATTTTTGTTTTGCTTACCGTTCTCAGGGCTGGCACTTCCCCTGTGTTGCAGAAACCAGTGACTGCATGAATTGCCTCAGGCGTGATATCATGCGTTCTCTCCAGGTACATCTTGTCACCATGGACTCTGCTCAAGATGATTCTGATGTGATCCTCTATGAAATCTTCCAGAAAATACACCGCATTATGGAGTTTCTTCTTCTGTAAGATACTGAACTCCGGTTTGATCCTTTTGTCCTTTCCGCAAAATAGACCTAATTGAGTATGAATGGCTAAGGACCCTAGGTCTTCTATCTTGCAATCAATATAGTCTGAAATTCCTTCTTTGACTATGACTCCAGCTGGAACTTGTGACAAAGCAATATACTTGGACTTCCTCTGAATGAAATGTTTTGACTCAATGGATGTTCTTGAACTAGTATGAGATGCGGAAGCCATTGAAGAGTATTTCAAGAACATGAAAAATACCTTTCAAATGCGAATTTAGGGCTTCCTGATTCTATTTTACTTCGCTCTCCTTCGGATGCCAAATCACCGCTTTGAGTTCTCCATTGCCGCTTGCAAACTTTTTTTTGAATCTCTTTCAAATCTCTCCAATTCCTCGAAATCTAAGCTCAAATCACCTTTTCTTGCTTTGCACTTGAAAACTTTTCTTCGCTTTGCACTTGAAAACTTTTCTTTGCTCAAAAAATAGATAGTGAGAAATGATTTGAAAATTGCATTTATACATGTCTCTCACCTACAATCATTAATGCTCCTATATTAGGGCGTAAACCCTAATTTGCCTCTTTACTATTTTCGGTCTTCTACCAAGTGACAGGTGTAGTATACCGGTTAAGGTCTTTTACCGGTGTTAACTGGGGGTTCGAAAGCATTTTGTCGTTTGCTCCCCCTAAGCCTTTGAGGCTTAGTTTGCTGGTTTCGATATTTCCACACTGGGTGCAGAAACTGGTTCCTCGTCCAATAATACTAGTTTCTTCTTCCATATTTTCTTCATGTCTTCTTGAACTTTTTCAACCTCTATTTCTCCTTCCTGAGTGACCGATATATCATCAGATATACTTTTTTTGCTTTTGCAGAATCTTGCAATGTGACCCGGTTTGTTGCAGTGATAGCAAACAAGTCCAGGTGCTTTCCAAGGTCCATTGTACATGTTTCCATTCTTCGTTCTGCATGTTGCAACAGTGTGACCATGACCATGACAGATCATACAACTTTCTCTCCATCTGGTTGCCGCTTGATGACCACCGCTTCTTGACTGATGATTGAAGACATTAAACCGGTTGTGGTTCCAGTTCATAAAAAATTCAGGACTAGTTCCTTTGGTCCTCTGAGGATATCTTCTAGTGTTATCCATTACAGACCTGCATTCAAATGCTCTATGCCCAAACTTGTTGCATGCATAACAATGACCATTGAACTTATTGGATCTAGGTACATTGTTGATAAAATAAGGAAAAATATTGTAGGCTTTGCTCCTACATACATTGGCAGTGTGTCCTTCTTTAAGACAATTAAAGCAAACAGGTTTGAATTTTTGCTTACCTTTTCCTTTGAGTGCCGATTTCTTCTTTGATGCTTCAGCATTTGTTCCTGAGGATTCTCCTTCCTCATGTCCAGAAAAACCAAGACCATTGGTATTCTTTTCCGGTCTAGATGACTCAAGCTTTTGCTCTAGCCTGACTGTACTTTTGCCAAACTTAGCTAGTATATCCTTTGATTCAAAGAGTTCTTTGGAAATAGCAGTGTTTGTCTCCATAAGACTTGCATTTTCAGAGATGGCAATGTTCAGTTCTCCTTGCATGTCTTCTTTCTCCATTCTGCTCTCATGAAGGTGAGCAGTTAGTGCACTAATCTCATGTTTCAACTTGGAGATCTCATGATCTCTGTCTTTTACTAGATCTTCAGCTTTTCTCCAGTTCTCAAGCTCTTGGCTAAACCGAATAGTCAGTCCTTCCAACTCCTTTCTCAAATTGGAGTTTGAATCATTCAGCTTATTCACTTCAACAATCATAGCTTCCATGTTAGCTTCATCTTCAAAACTACTTTCAGATAGTTCCATCAGCCTCTCTGCATGTTCTCTTCTTTTTGCTTGAGATGCCTTGTATTTGACCATAAGATCATCATAGGCTTGCTCAGACTTAGTGAGCTGTTGAGTAAGTTCCCTCAATGTGTAATCCCCCATATCTCTTTCCAAGTGGTTAAACTTATAGAAAGGTTGGCTCTGATACCAATTGATGAATACTAAGAGGGGGGGTGAATTAGTATGCCAAAAATCTTTGCACTAAAACACTTACACAGTCTAAAGATAAACTGGTAAAGTAGTCTGACAATCAAATCGGTTATCACACATACAAACCAAAATGTGAATAAAACATTCACCCACAAAAGCAATACAACCATAACACAAGATATTTGATGTGGAAACCCAACTGGGAAAAACCATAGTGAGATGGAACTCACAAGTCACTATCTGCAGAATAGAAACCAGACCGGTTAAGGTCTTACAATGTTCTTCACCAGAATAGATCCTATTAGGAATGTCAATCTCTGTTAGGAGATAAGTCCAATTAAAGACTACCTTGTTAGAGGATTTTAGATTCACATGTGTGAACCACCTTGTTAGAGGATTTTACAAAGGCTTTGAGGCCTACCCGGTTAAGGGCTACAAACTTGTCAAAGATGTGAGTAATCAACAAGTGTTTGATCTATCTGCTAGCACAAATTGCTTGATTAGATCTAGTATTACTCATAGCTAATGCATTCCAGCATTACTTTAGTCTCCTCTATCTCTCTCAGTTACAACTTGATCTTCTCTGATAAGATCTCTCTCCACTTCCACTTTAAACCCTAGCTCAACATAAACCCTATTCGCAACTTCTTCAACAACTTAAAAAACCTAGACATGATGTCCTTTTAAGGAATCTAATTTCATGTCGGTCCAATAGGATTACATTACAATTTCCTAGGTTCAGTGAATCTAGACATACCCAGTAACATGACACAAGAATCATCGTCAATGTGTCAGCACCATCAAACAATTGGTGGATTGGTAACTCATCACAAAATGCTGGCTGGTAACTCATCACAGAGTGTTACCGGTTCATACAAAATGCCAGTTGCCGGTTTGACAAAAATGAAGACTGGTAAGAATGTGTTGTGCCACTTTGTTTCCTCGTACCGCTTGTGATCTGCGAACTGCTTGGGGTTGACATGCCGCTTCAGACCGGGAAACACATTCTGCAAAATCACCACTAGTCTAAAGACTAGAATACAACATACCAGTTGGAACAAATATCGGGTGAGCATGAGCTCATACATATAAAGGGGATCTCAATACAAGTGTGTGTCCATCAATGACAATCACAACATAAACATAAAAAATGCCAACATATTTGTCACCTCAAAGACTATAGTAATGCCAGAATCACAAGTTTTCTTCATGTCATCCAACTTTTTTATGCAAAATTTATGACCATTGTAGCACATAGCATTGTGGTGTTTGACCTGCGATATGTAAAACATGTAAAATTTATTGCATTGTGAGTTGATAAACATATGGGTGATTAATAAATTTATACGTACCTGTTTATCTCTTAAGCCATATGCTAAATCAATTTCCCTTTGCGTAACATTGGAATCTCCATTACGATGTGCTTCTTTAACCAATGAAGCCACACCTTCCCATGTTAACGTGCATCTAGAATGTTGACAACGTTCAATCCATACTGTCATCCAATCAAGATTGTTTGCAATATACAAATGTAGTGCATCCCACTCTCAACCAACTGTACAAAAAATAAATAGACGTCTTACAATCGATTTATTTTGAAGATTAAGAATTAATTAACTACAATAACATCTTATAATTACCTCTCACTTTCCTCAATCTACCTTTCCCCGTCAAGTACTCCCCTTCGAATTTGTTAATGGTGTTGGGATCCCAAATGCGATCCACGTGGATATTTGCTGCAAACTTAGGAAGATATTCAGAAATGTACACCATAGTCTAGTATACCATATATCCCTCCACCATAGAACCTTTAGGATGTGCTCTTTGTCGAACCAAAGCCTTCAAAAATTTCAAGTGCCTCTCAACCATCCACATTGACCTAGTGTGTACAGGTCCACACAATTCAATCTCCTCAACTTGGTGTATGAGGTAGTGTTCTTGTGCATTGAAAAAAGCTAGAGGTAGACACTTTTGCATTTCACACATTAAATGAGGAATTATTCTCTTCCAATATTTTATATTGTCTTTATGGATTTCTTTACATGACAACCACTTACAAGGTATTCAAGACACAAAAAAATATATTACATAAGAAGTAAAACAAATCGCAAATATAATATCTATACAACGAACTAAGCAAATATCACTACTTACCTTATGTATTTTCCAAGATCATATATGACTTGCTTGACATTATTGTCGAAGTCGTCTGGGAGAGATAGAGGTAGAACGTATTGCAACAATTATAAAATTATCTTTTCATTTTTTTGTAACATAATGAAAAGTACACGTACGCTCAATACTTAAATACATACTAAAAACACAAGAACATGAATTACCTTAATGAAGGTATGCCAATCATGCGTTTTCATCCCTGGCCCAAATTCACTTTTCTTTGATATGAGATTGTTTATGTTTGTAGCAAATCCTGTGGGAAATCAAATTTTTTGTATGACTTCTTTTATAGCATTGCTTTGCTGGTCCATTAATAACCAAGGAAGCTCACTTATATTAATCTGGTCTCCATGGCTATTTGATTGAATGACATTTATCATTGCATGATTGGAATCTTGAATGTCACTACATATTTTGACAATTTTTTCTTTGTCACGCCTTCCATCCAATATTTTCCATAATGTCTCTGTTATATTCTTTCCAATATGCATACTATCAAACAAATGAACAATTTGTAACTACTCGTAGTAGGGCAACCTACTAAATTGTCGAGGATAACTTTTTATTCCCTTAGGAAGGTGGTCATTTATGCCTTCACGACCTTCATGATCATGAATCACATCATCAGTAAACAAAACAAAATAGAAAAGATGTTTTATGACAAACCAATAGATGGAATGGCATTACCTTGACGATTAATTCTATTATATTCCAACTTCCACAAGTGAGGTGTCATTCTTCATGGCTTTGATGTATTCTCTTCTTTCCCATTGAAAAGATGTTTTTCAGTATTTCGATACTTATGATTTTTGTGGAGAAAGTGCCTATACTCATCAAACACCTGCTTTCCTAAACTTTTTGAATGACGAGATTTCATCTTTGGACCACAAACAGGACATGCAAATTTTCCCTTTGTTTGAAGACCTACAAGATAATGTATAATTGGATTAAATATGATAATTTTTTGAATTATAATGTTCACGCACAACTTAAACACTATAACATACCACAAAAATGTGTTAGCCCCGGGGCATCGTGTATTGTCCATAGAAGCATTGCATGGAATTGAAATTGTCTTTGTCCTATTGGTCTAGAGATGTCATACATAGTGACACCATTCCATAACTCCAAAAACTCATCGATAAGAGGCTCGATATATACATTCATATCTTTAACTTGGTACTTACCTAATCGAATGAACAAAAACATTACATAATTATTATGACCATTTTACTGCAATATTTATAATTAAATTTAGATGACTATATTTAAATGATAAAATACCTGGAACAATTATTGCCAACATTATGTGCTCCCTCTTTATTGACATCCATGGAGGAATGTTATTGTTGATAACAAAAATAGGCCACACTGAGTAAACAGATCTCATCTCTCCAAATGGATTGACACCGTCCGCTGCCAATGAAAGCCTGAGATTACGAGGTTCTTCTTTAAAGTGTGGCCACTTTTCCTCTATGTCCATAAATGTTGAACCATCTGCAGGAATTTGAATAATGTCATCTTGACTTATATTGCGTGCATGGTAATCCATAAATTGTGCCAAGGTAGTGCACTTGAATAATCGTTGCATAAGTGGAATAATAGGAATATAGTGAAGAACCTTGCAAGGAACCCTTTTTGTTATTTGATCTGTTCGATATCTACTGATATGACATTCAAGGCATTTAGTTCAAAATTCATGTTGTTTGTGATATATAATATGATCATTAGGACAAGCATCTATTGCTTGATACTCCATTCCAATATCTTTCATAATGACAGATAATTCTCGATATGAGCGAGGTAGAATATTTGATGGTGGTAACAAAAACTCACCTATCAATCTACAACAACGAAATATAATTTGTTATAATAAATAATATTAATGGTACAACATGATTCATAGTTTATTATGACATATATGACATGCCTTAACATACGTGACATTGTTATGTTGGATAAACCATTCATAACCTTCAAGTTCACCAACAATAATACAACAGAGAGAAGAGTTGCCTCCAAGCCTTCATAAAGGGCCTCAGATGCCTTCTCAAGTAGAGGGACATCATGAACAACATCAAGGTCATCTTCATAATCATGATCAGTTGCGCGAGTACTAAATGAGTCATGGATCAATGTATTCGTACCATCATCTTCAATTGTGTTTTCTAGCTCATGATCGTCATCTTCCATGGGATCATTATCTCTAGCTTTGATATTCACACCTCCATGTTCATCCACTTTGAAAACCATATTCTTAGGGTTGTATTGATCCATAGCATGTGCTCCAGGGTGCTCGACCTATATAAAATTGATATACATAAATAAATCATGATCATGATCTCATCATCACGTGATTTATTATGTATATAAATTGTCAAAACAATATAATGAAAAACTTACCAATGGATGATAATCATGTCCACCTTCAACGTGACCATGCAGCCTACAATGTTTCTTCGCTATTTTGATTAGAAGTCTTCTAGTCTTTAACCCCTTACAAATTTTGCATAGACAATAACATTTTCCATCACCTTTTCTTTTCAAGTCAGACCACAATCTAGCAATTGTCTCCTTATTTTGTTGTTCGTTGATATTGTCTGGCATGGTCTTTCTTCACAGGCAAGACAATAGAAATTATTGTCTGACATGGTCTTTCCCTCAGGAGCTGGCAGATCCTGCTTCCATACTTTAATTCTATTTTCTCAAAGGACAATCCTAAAAATCCATGCATTGCAAACAACTTTTTACACCTTTGTTGGTTGTGGTGGCGTCACAGAGAGTTTACATCAATAAATGAAGAACATGCCAATGCTTTTAATGCAGCAGTAGAAGTCTATCTCTTATTCAATATCTCTAGTGAAAACCTCATGATCTTTTGTTGGAGTAGAATTTGTTATATTCTAGAAAGGGTCTTGTCCTTTTTTGATGGGATATTCATCTACCTCAAGAAATAATTGTTCTTATCTCCAACAAGAAGTGGAACTAAATGAAGATCTAGCACCATGAAATTAATCCTCAAAAGGATTACTATAGTTAGTTTTGGTAGATAATGATCTGGGTAAAATACTAATGTGGCTTTACAAAACATTATGTACTAGCTTAGCATACTCTAACAACTTTGGTGTGACATGCTACATCCAATTAAGTCTCCATCAATATCTCAATTGTGTTTATGGATTGGGATTCAATGTACTCTTTTTATACACAGATTTTACTTTCAACTGAGGAGGTTTGTATGTACTTACTTGTCTTTCGATTGTATCCCTATTTCAAGAATTTCTTCTATCAACAAATCATTTGTTGTAAGTTGTACAAGTGGAAGCTTGAACATGCCTTCCATGCTAGCCTTGTTGATACGTTCAACACCATCTTGTGCAACAAATCTTTAGAACCCCATTTTTCCGAATTGAAGAGTGAGTAGTAGGGACAATCTAGGACACTTGCAAAGGTTTTGCAAGAGAGATAAATAGACCTAAATATTATGGCTTAATAATGATCAATAGGTAAATAGATAAGAAACTCTCAATATCAAAATGACTTTCTCAATTGTCTTTACTAGAAATGGATAGATCTGCTAATAATGGCTTTATGACTGTATGTCAACTTTAGACTCAATCCAAGAAGAGCTATAACTAATATGCGATATCTAGATTTATGATCTCTATAATATAACAATCCAATAATTATGTTTCCACACATCTATACCACAACACAAACATCATGCTAGTGTTCAGCCATAGCAATTGATATCCTAATTATACAATGTGAAATATGCACATAACTATGAATAAAGATTAAGAAAAACAAAGAAAGATACTTATTGCAAACATAAATGACTAATGGACAAGAATTGAATTCATTGTAGATAGTTTTGAATATCAAATTCACTTATTTGTGTGCATTTAGTAACTCATGTACTTGTGGCCAACCATTTATCTCTTTCATAAATTAAACACTTATTAATAACATTAAATGGCTGACTAATTATGTTTTAGTTGAAATTGAAAATAAAATATTTTATTTCAGGACAACTCACACTATTCCCTATCATATTTTAGACTCTCTGTTTTTTTAGTAGTGGTTTGATGTCTTTGGAGATGATCATTGCATTTCTTTAGTTACGTTTGCTAGCCTACTCCCAGCCTGTGCCAAAATGGGAGCTTTGGAATAGGGTATGGACATCCATCAAAGCATAAAAGATAGAGGAATTTTGTCAGATGTAGTTGCAATTGCACAAAATGGATTTGTTGAGAAGGCTTTAGAAATTTTTCAAGCAAATGCAATCAGCAGGTGTAAAGCCAAATTCCACGACCATTGCTACTATCGTCCCTGCTTGTGCCAAAATGTGAGATTTGGAACAGAGTATGGACATTCATCGAAGTATAAAGGATAGAGAATTTTTGTCAGATGTTGTAGTTGTAACTGCCTTGGTAAACATGTATGCAAAATGTGGAAGCATAGACAAGGCACGTGAACTATTTGATAGAATGCCTGAAAGAAATGTTGTCTTGTGGACTGCAACGATTGCTGGATATGCACAAAATGGATTTGTCGAAAAGGCTTTAGAAACTTTCAAGCAAATGAAATTGGAAGGCATAAAGACAAATTCCACAACCTTTGCCAGCATCCTCCCTGCCTGTGCAAAAATGGGAGCTTTGGAACAGGGTATGGACATCCATCAAAGCATAACGGATAGAGGAATTTTGTTAGGTGTTGTACTTGCAAATGCCCTGCTTGACATGAATGCAAAATGTGGAAACATGGAAAAGGCTCATGAATTGTTTGATATGATGCCGCAAAGAGATGTGATCTCATGTGAACAATCAACACGTGCATATACAGGAGGAAGGGATTACTGATACAAAATTGAATGCTCACTCATCAATCACAGTTCTATGGTTTTACGAGATTAAACTAGGACAATTAACCACCACATGTATATTTTTTGCAACATGAAATTAAAAACTAGGGCAATTTGAATCTACCTTCTGCATGGGATTGCCTTCGATGCGGGTTTGATGTTCTTGGGGGGTTGAAGTCGCCACGGACGCCTACGCAGGATTGCAATTCACAAATGAATTCCCCGCCTCTTTTTTTATTTTGTAATGGCCGCTGTCATCGAAATTACGACGAACTCAAGCACTTTTTTGAAAAAAAGAAAATTCTCATTGCTAATGCCTTCTTCGTCGAAACCAAATGGGTAATTTCCATCGGAATTACGACGAATGCGGGCATTTTTAAAAAAAAAAATCAAATTTGGCCACAATATACCTTCTCCGTCGGAAACCTCAGTCAAAAATCTAGTCCAAATGTATTAGTGATTTCTTATAATACGTCGCATGCTTTGTGGGTCACCCAGTTCAATATCTCGAGTAACTACAGGAAAGAAGTGCTGAGTTTGTAGAGGAACAGAGCTGATAATCTGAATTCAAAGATGGGAGGAGATTTAAGGAGGGAGGAACTAGATAATACGTCAACATGGAAAGTGATGCCAAAGGTGTGGGTGAAGTTGGAAAAAGGATCCCTCACAAGCTTTATGGAGAAGCTTGTGGATTATTGTTAGTGTAGGTTTTTTTATTTTCCTTATGTTAGGGGGTATTTATTTTTCCTACACATATATTATTAAGCTTGCTTAGGTTATTAGGTGTGGTTAATATGAGGACACGTGGCGGAATACATTAGCTACATGTGTAACTCTCCACCTCACATGGGTAGTTGAGTTACACACCCTCTTTTGGCTTGTTGTGCCACCTCTCATAACCACTATTTTGTCATTTCCTAAGTGGGTTATGGGGTAGTTGGGTTTCTCACCCTCTTTTGGCCTTATGTGCCACCTCTTATAACTCCTTTTTTGTTTTCATGTAAGGAGGTTATGCCACATGTTTTGGCATTTACCAAGTAGGTAAAAACCTCCCACCTTTTATGGGGTAGTAGGTAAAACCTCCCACTTTTTATGGAGGTGGGAGTTAATGCACCTCTTGGTTGTATATGCTATTATTTTTCTATATAATAAGCAATATACTCTCACCTTCACAAGTTAAGTGATAGCTCGGTGAGGGTCTTCTCTAAATTCTCTTCTTTATCTCTATTTTTCTCTAATATCAGATTTATCTTCATTCAGCTATTTTGATCTTCGATCATCCGTTGCTTGGAGTTGCATGTGATCTATGACCGACATCAGATCCTGGCTCAATTCTTGCTTCTCACAGAATTTAACATGGTATCGGAGCCGTGTTGTCTGGTATAGCTCATTGCTTTTCTGATTTATTTGAGAGATTTGAGATTGTTAGATAGCTAATATTTTTCTTAAAAACTAAGTATGCTCTTCTCCTGCATTTTTGTGTGATCTGGAGAATCAGAACAGTTTAAAGGAAAATAAGCTTCTAGTTAAATCTGGTTTTATATATGTGTTCTTTGAGATCTGGGTGATTGCAGCATTTTTGGTAATATTGGAGGCTTCTTTAGCATTTCCAGAGTGTCCAGAAGGCTTGTGAAAATCATAAGTGACTTTTATTTCACCAAATTCAGAGTTTGGAGAACACAGTTAAAAAAAATCGAGTGAAATATTTTACTAGAGCTGTTTTCATTTCGGCCCTAGTGTTCTAACCTCCATTCATTTTCAGAAAAAAAATATTTTTGGTTTTTGTTCCCAGCATCGAAAAACTTCTGGGTTTTGGAGGGTTTTTCTAGAAAATTAATAATTTTTGCAGAAATTGAGTTTCAACAAGGCTTAAGTCATTTTTCTATCAGGGAAATTCAGCAACCTTTCTTAAAAGTTGCATAACTTTTGCCTCGGGTGTCAGTTTTTTGCAAATGAGTACTTGATGGAAAGCTAGAAATGAACACTCTTCATAATTGCAGGTCTTATTGAAATATTCTAGCCTTCTTTTTTAGATATTGCAGGTTGAATCAGCTGCATGTTTTTTTCCCTTCTATAGATCATATCTTTCTTCTCACAACTCTATTTTACAAAATCGAATAGTTGTTGGAAATGTATTAAGATACATTGAGTAGCAATAAGGCTAATTTTTTCAGATTTTGTGTTAAATTTATATGTATTTAAACTTTCTATTTTGGCCATTAAAGCCTTAGAAAGCATTGTAATCTGATAAAAGCCTTTTAAATGCACTAATTATAAAGTGCCAACCTTGTAATATTTTGGGGGGGGGGTGATTTCAAAGACTAGTGAAAAGGGGGGGTGTCTCTTGTGTCTTCTTTCTTGCACTCTTCTTGACTCTTTGCAATCTTCTTTTCTCCTATCATGGATGCATCTACAGTTCCACTTTTAACACCATATAATTACTTTGAATGGAAATCTAAGATGATAATATATCTGAAAAGACATGGATATCATCGTGTTACTGTGGGACTTGAAACTGAACCTCAAGATGCTACAGAAAAGATTAAATGGTTTAATAAATGTGATGAAGCTTTTGGTACATTATGCATGTCAGTCTCTCCTGACCTTCTTTTTCACATTGAATCTGCTACTACACCAAATGCAGTATGGACTACTTTGGGAAACCTCTTTGGTAAGTAGGATGAACTAAGAGGTCATCAATTGGAGAATGAACTCATAGGGTTGAATCCAACCAATTTTGATACTATACAAGACTTCTTCACTAAACTTAAGTCTATAAGATTGTAGTTGGAACAGTGTGGAACTAAGAAAGATGATAAGCAACTGATCTTGAGTATTCTTTCTAAGCTTGGTCCTAACTATTCAGTGTTTGTTTCTACATTCTATGCTACCAAATGTGCCCTAGGTACCACATTCAAAATGCCTTCTTTAGATGATTTTGCTACAGAACTCACGAGGGAGCAGGACAAATTGGTTCAAATGGGTACAATAAAGCCCTCTAAGTCACATGCCTTAGTTGTAAATCAAGGCACAAAAGAACAGAAAGGGTCTAGTAAGCAAGATAAGAAACAAAAGAACCAAGGAGAGAAGAAGAAAGATCAGAAATCTGCTACTTCAAAAGCAGACAATGAGACCTCTTCATCAAAAGGTGAACAACCTAAGAAGGAGAAGGTCAAGTGTTCTTATTGTAAGAGGCCTGGTCATGATGAACATAAGTGTTTAAAGAAACAAATTGATCACCTTTCAAATCTTCTTGAAAAGAATAATATCAAGGTTCCTGATTCAGTCAAACAGAGTTCATCAGAAGGATCTTCTAAGGACATAGATAAGAGTAAGGGGAAAGGAAAGGGTAAGGCCCTAGTAGCTATTGCTTCACAACCAAATTCTTGGATATTTGACTCAGGTGCTTCACACCACATGGCTTCTTCAGAAGATGATTTCATATCTTTAGAGCCATGTTCTATGCCTTCCATCCTAATGGGTGATGACACTCCTGTTGAAGTGCATGGGAGAGGGTCTATTGATGTGGGTGAAGGAACATTTCAAGATGTCCTTTGTGTTCCATCTTTATCAACTAATCTCCTATCTGTTTATCAGATCACTCACACTGGTTCTGGCAAGCGAGTTGAGTTCACACCAGATGCAGTGGTAATCAGCGAAATGCATAATGGGTCTACTGTTGCTGTGGGAAAAGTAGATCATCATTCTAGATTATATCAGTTTTCTCACTTTGTTCCTGACTCTCCTTCGACAGTTTTACTCACTCATGCAGATGAGGTGAGTTGTTTGTGGCATCAACGGTTTGGCCACTTGAACTACCGTTACTTGCAACAACTCAGTCAACAAGAAATGGTTTCAGGGTTGCCTTCTATTCGATTTTCTGATGGAGTTTGCCAGGGGTGCATTCTTGGTAAGCATCTAGAGGAGAAGTATGATAAAGGTAAAGCTTGGAGAGCTACACAACTATTGGAGTTGGTACATAGTGACTTGGCAGGACCATTTCCACAACCATCTTTCAGCAAGGCTAGATATGTCTTGACATTTATTGATGACTTTTCCAGATATACATGAGTTTACTTTCTCAAACAAAAGTCTGAAGTCTTTGAAAATTTTCTAGATTTCAAAGCTTTTGCAGAGAAACAATCTGGGAAGTTCATCAAGATTCTGCGTAGAGATAATGGGGGTGAATATGTTAATAATCAGTTTGAACAATTTTGTGCTTCAGAAGGTATCAACATGCAGCACACAGTTCCATACAATCCTCAACAAAATGGTGTAGCAGAACAAAAAAATAGGTCCTTGAAGGAGATGGCTAATTGTATGATTCACTCCAAGTCTTTGGCACCTCAGTATTGGGCAGAGGCCATCAACTATGCGTGTTACATCCAGAATCGAGTTCCTCATAAAGCTGTGAAGGGGGTAACTCCCTTTCAAGCTTGGACTGGTCGAAAACCCACAGTTAAACACTTTAGAGTGTTTGGTTCTCTTGCATGGGCCCACATTCTAGCTGAAAAACGCAAGGCTATGGATCCACAGAGTAAGCCTTGCATATTTGTTGGATATCTAGATGATGTCAAAGGGTATAGGCTTCTCCATCCCACTACTCATGAGTTGTTCATTGAGAGGAGTGTTCATTTTGAGGAGAGTTCTTCTAGTTCTTCTCATACCACCTCTCCATCCACTATCACATTGGAGAAATTGCATTATGATGACAGTTCTTCAGAGGATCTTAATCCTCCTAATCTTGATGAGGAGTCTTCTTCCTCTACTTCAAATGGTAATAGTGATGATGCGGATTCACATTCCTCTCATAGTCATCATTTAGAGGCTAATGATTCTCCCCCAGACTCTCCAGCCTTAGTGCCTCTTTGGGCTCGACAAACTTTTGAGTCAGCAGGAGATTGGCTTGGTGATCCATTAGATACTAGAAGAACAAGGTCACAATTTCAGCAAGCTCCACATCTCTTCATTGCTTTAGCTTCTGATCCACAGTCCTTTCGAGAAGCTTCAGGTGTTCCTGAGTGGGATGCTGCAATGCAAGAAGAGTTCAATTCCTTGGAAAGGAATCACACATGGGATTTAGTTCCTCTTCCTAATGGAAGGAAACTTGTTCGATGCAAGTGGATCTATCGAACAAAATTTGCAGCAGATGGGTCGGTTGATAAGTATAAGGCTCGCTTGGTAGCAAAAGGTTTTTCCCAAGTTCCAGGGGTTGATTACTCTGAGACTTTTGCTCTAGTTGCTAAGATGAATTCCATCCGATTTGTTCTTGCTATAGCTGCAGCCCATCGTTGGGAAGTTCATCAGATGGATGTGAAGAGTGCATTTCTTCATGGTGACCTTCAGGAGGAAATCTACATGAAGCAACCACAGGGGTTTGTTCAGGATCCTTCACTTGTGTGTCGACTTTGAAAGTCTCTCTATGGCCTCAAACAGGCTCCTCAAGCTTGGTATGCCAAGATGGACTCATTCTTTCTGACAGTTGGTTTCACTCGGTGCCATTCTGATCCGAACGTATACATTCTGCAACAGGATGAAACTCTCACATTTCTGGTTCTCTATGTTGATGACTTGTTACTCACAGGGAGTCACTCATCCACCATCAAAGCAGTGAAAATTGCTCTACATGATAGATTTTTGATGTCAGACTTGGGTCTTCTGCATTACTTCTTGGGAATTGAGATCACTCAATCATCTTTAGGAATCTTCCTTGGACAACCCAAGTATGCACTTGATATGCTCTCCAGATTTCACATGGCTGATTGTAAGCCTGCACCTACTCCATTTTTGTCAAGAGTCAAACTTGAGGCTAAGTGCTCTTCACCCTTGGTTGATGGCACTTTATATCGACAACTTGTTGGAAGCCTCATTTATTTGACTCATACGAGACCCGACATTTCTTATGCTGTGGGCATGGTCTCTAGATTCATGCAGGAGCCACATGAGTTACATTGGAAAGCAGCTAAGTGGATCCTCCACTACATTCAGGGTACTCACAATTATGGAATTTAGTATGTAGCAGGTGTGGATATTGACTTGGTAGGATATATGGATTCAGATTGGGCAGGTGATTCTCAGGATCGCAAGTCTACTTCTGGGTATTGCTTCTCACTTGGTTCTGGTCCAGTTTGTTGGTCGAGCAAGAAGCAGTCTGCAATTGCTCTTTCATCGATAGAGGCCGAGTATCGAGGGGCAGTCAATGCCACCACTGAGGCTATTTGGCTTCAAAATATTCTTACTGAGCTTGGTATTCCAATTAGAAAGCCTACCATCATCTTTTGTGATAATCAGAGTGCTATACAGATCTCAAGAAATCCAGTTCATCATTAGAGGACGAAACACATTGAGATACATATGCACTATATTCGGGAGCTCATTCAGGAAGGCATCATTGATCTTAAGTATTGTTCTACATCGGAGCAAACTGCGGACATCTTCACCAAACCTTTCACCGAAAGCAAGTTCCTTCATTTGCGATCTTTGCTTGGGATGCAAAAGGTGTCTACTTTAGGAGGGGCTTCTTAGTCCTTCATTCTTTCTCTCTTTATTTTGGGGGGGTCTATTCCTCTTATGGGGGGCTTCTTCTTTTGGGGGGGATATTTATGTACATGGGTACCTAACATGGCCTCATTTGCCGGGACCCATCTTTTCACCCACCTAAGCTACGCTTAAGGGGGGGTGTTAGTGTAGGTTTTTTTATTTTCCTTATGTTGGGGGGTATTTATTTTTCCTACACATATATTATTAAGCTTGCTTAGGTTATTAGGTGTGGTTAATATGAGGACACGTGGCGGAATACATTAGCTACATGTGTAACTCTCCACCTCACATGGGTAGTTGAGTTACACACCCTCTTTTGGCTTGTTGTGCCACCTCTCATAACCACTATTTTGTCATTTCCTAGGTGGGTTATGGGGTAGTTGGGTTTCTCACCCTCTTTTGGCCTTATGTGCCACCTCTTATAACTCCTTTTTTGTTTTCATGTAAGGAGGTTATGCCACATGTTTTGACATTTACCAAGTAGGTAAAAACCTCCCACCTTTTATGGGGTAGTAGGTAAAACCTCCCACTTTTTATGGAGGTGGGAGTTAATGCACCTCTTGGTTGTATATGCTATTATTTTTCTATATAATAAGCAATATACTCTCACCTTCACAAGTTAAGTGATAGCTCGGTGAGAGTCTTCTCTAAATTCTCTTCTTTATCTCTATTTTTCTCTCATATCAGATTTATCTTCATTCAGCTATTTTGATCTTCGATCATCCGTTGCTTGGAGTTGCATGTGATCTATGACTGACATCAGATCCTGGCTCAATTCTTGCTTCTCACAGAATTTAATAATTATGATAAAGGTAGGGTAAATCTCGCTGCTACCAAATTTTTTGAAAATTGGTGTAATGGTTCCTTTAAAATCTATGGAGTTAAGTTCAAGCTGGACGCGTGCCTCATAGCTATTGTGACTGGCATGCCCCATACTGGGCTTAATTTTTTTAGAGACCTTAAAGTCTCCAACAACGCAGTTAATCTATTCTCGCGGAAGGAAAAAAAGAGGGATAGAATTGGCAAAGCCACAGGAGGTTACTATGGAGCTGCTAATATCAAGAAAATATGGGGCTGGGTTTTGAATGCTATAATGGAATATATCATGGTTGAGGGCTGATTCTCTTGGGACCACACCTACCACTTTGTTCTTTTAAACCATTTCATACCCGAAAAAAGGTATCCCTGCCCTACTACCTTTTCAGGTCCCTTTCCAGGTCCCTCAATAAACACAGTAAGAATCCCTCAAGTCTGGTTCTCCATTGTGGGCTCTTGCTGCTCATCTATGAGCACTGCAAAACCCTCGCCCTGTTGGAAAAAAAGAGGTTATCCGCCTCCTCATGGAAGAGAAAGATGGAGGGAGGCGATTCCGGCAAGGAGAAGGCGTCTTCTAGCAAAAAAAGAAAGAGTGCCCCTGGGATGGAAATAGAGGAAACTGAAAAAGAAGGCAGTGAAATGGAGACGGATGATTCTGATGGTGAAGATAGTTGGAAAGATGAGGAGGAAGGTATTGAGGAGGAAAGCGGTGATAATGAGTCTGACAATGAAAGCCCTATCCATAGCGAATGCCCTGGCAAGGACAACAACCATCCTATGGAGGATGTGGATTACAAGGATAATGAGGAAATAGATGCGAATTCCAAGAGGGAAAGGAACAAGGAACTTGAGAAGAATACGACTAAGGATAGTTTAAGCGAGGACAAGGAAAGTGCAGATAATGGGTTATTCCTGGATAACCTCAAAAAACTTATCGATTCGAGACTGGATTATGCCAGATGGACCTATGAACTCTTGAAGAACCTGGAAAAAAGGGGAAAAATATAGATGAGAAGAAGGAGAATGACGATAGGGAGCTCACAAAATGGAAGCAGGATATGGAGGAGAAGGTTAAATCACTGGAAGAAGGGAGAGAGGCCATGGAAAATTTGATGGGCATTATCCCGAATATCCTGTTAGCTGTAACTAAAAACTTGGAGGATATTGCTAAGGTCTTCGATCATAACAGCTCTCCTAAACTGGTGGTGGAACTTGACATGGATGATGAGACTATCCAGATTGGTAGTGGTGAGCTACTCCAGTTGGTGGTGCTGCTAAGAGGACTAGGGCGAGTGTCAAGAAAGTTGTGGCCACTTCTGCTAAGGATCTCCCAAATCTCAGAGATAACATCAAATATTTTCATGGGATTAGCAACACCCTGGCTAATGCCCTGAAAAAAATCAATTAGTTTATCTTCTTGGGTCTGGCTGGTTTTGCTAGCTTTGTGGGGCTTTAGTTGGTTTTCTTTGGTTTTCTGCTGGCTTTTCATTGGCCTATTCCTTTTTGTCTCTTGTTGCTTTTTCTGTTAAGCTTGAATTGTAAAGGGTTTCGGGGCCCCTTCAAAACCTGTTTTTACCTTAATCAAAAACTAATGAGTAATGAAGCCAAAATGCAAAGTTCATTCTAACATTGTACCTAAAATGGTTAAGCGTAAGAAATAGGTATGAGTGAAACCTCTTATAGCATCCATACAACATTATACATCTCAATAGGAATTTAACAACTTGCTTCCAAATGCCCATGGAGTTGTCTTTATTGTAACCATTTTGTAACCTACTATTTTTTTTGCCTCTATAAATAGAGATTGGTTTATTTCATTTTGATAGTTACCTTTCACTTTTTTGGGATGTGATTCACCTCCAACTAAATCCACATAGTCATCACAATTATCTCTATGGAGATATGGAATGAAATACCCCTCACATCCCTTTTGAATAGGAGGAAAACTCAACAAAGATTAGGACATTATAACTATTCATCAATTTTAGATAGAGAGAGGTTCCCTCTTTATAGGATGGCCTAGAATTCATCATTTTAACACTCTCACAATTAGTTGGTTCTATCTGTAACAAGTCACCTCCGATGGTTGAAAGGAAGTAATTTTGAGAAGAAAGATATAATTTTCTTCCTTATTATTTTAATATGAAAACATCTATGAAGATTAATTTCCTTAATGTCAAGGAGATGGTCCAATACTCAACCTAACAAGGGGCATAATTAAGTTGTAACTCATTTTTAATTTGTATTCCTATATTCTCCTAAAGGGAGGAGTTTGTTGGCAATTGTTGTGTTGTTGTCATTGATGTCAACCTACAACTGATATGTTATTATTAATGACATATCCAAAATGATGAGTTCAAATTAATGAAAAGATTGTTGGCAAGTGTTGAGTACATATGCATGTTAGTTGTAGATGCTTTATGTTATGGATGTCCACCTTCTTGGTGTCTTATGTCTACACTCAACATGATAAGATTAATGGTATAAGGATGATATCATGTTAAGATGAGGATTAGATGCATTGAGATAAGTAATATTAAGATGAGGATTAGATGCATTGGGATAAGGGATATTAAGATGAGGATTAAAAGGATGGCAATAAAGTGGATATCATTGTGATGATCTTGTGTATGCTATAAGATGTTGATTTATTTCTCCTAACTGATAAAATGGTCTTGTAGATTTGAAAATAATGTGTGTGTGCTTAGTGGAAATTTCTCTCTTATCTTTTTAGTCACTGGTGTTGTAGTTGATGTGGTTGGTAATTGCAGATTGTTGACATTTTGGTTGTTTGTCAGGATTGGTCAAGAAAATGCTTCACATTTCTTCCCATTGATGTGTTTGGTGTTGTGACTTGGAGGACATGTTTGTAATGTTTTTTTATATCTCAGTTCAAGTTTCTGGTGTTGATGTGGTTTGCAAGAGTTGATAATGATATCCTATTCATGAATAGATTTTTTGGCCTTTTGGAATGAAGTGTTTAGTGACTATTTGTATTGCACCAACATGTTTTTGATGTGATAGTGGGAAAGAAGTATTTGGGAATATTTTTGGATGTTCAAGGAATGTCCTTACATGCTCCACATGATTATAGATGACAAGTTTGATACTGCATTGTGTTTGATGTTAGTGTTTCAAGGTAATTACAATGTTTTGGTCGACAGAGTCCGTAATATTTCTTGTGGTGCATCCTTAGGTGTCTTCGCTTGTATTGGAGGTTGTGTTATTTTGTATTTGGGTCCTACCTTGGTGTGGGTGGATTTTCATTGGGTTTACATCTGGAAGATATGCTTTTGGTCTGACTGGTTATGTGTGTTCAATATTACTGCTTCTAGGATATGTTGTTGTAATTGATATCAACATATTCCTATGTTTTGGTGTTGCAGAGAATTGTTTTGGTGATCCGGTGTTTGCAGTGAGTTGATCTGGCCAGTTTATATGTTTGAGATGCTGAATCAACTAGAGATACTTCATTCTTTATTGATTCTATGATGCTATGTGGTGATTTGATTGAGTTGAGGATTTTGGTTTGGAGATTGGTTTTCAGTGTTCAATATTGCAGTGTTCTAGTATTTGACCCATTGTGCTCCGATTTGGTCATATCTTGTGTTGCAAATTTGGGAGAGTGTTTTGGATGTTCATGTGTATCTTTATTTCAGTTGATTCATGATTTGATACTCCGCAAGCTATCTTTCTTGTCTGAGTCGTTGTTGATAAGTGTTTTTGAGAGTTAGCATGTTGATCGATGAAGATTTGAATAAGTGGTGTTGGTGCAACTATTGCAAATGGTTCTAATGTGCTTGTTGGTGTTTCCTAATCATGTTTTATTTATTTTGGTGGTCTGCATTGATCCTTGTGTACAATCTTCAAGATCTTATGGGTCCGATGATATTTTTTATGTTATGTGATATTTTCGATGGTGTAACATGTTGCGGTTGATCTTGGTGAGAATTCTGGTGGTGTTGCATGTTTGGAGAGTTGATTTATGTTCATGCTATGTTTTCTATGGCATTGTATTGGTCCGGTGGATGATTTATGTATCATATGAAGTAATTTTGTAGTTAGGTGTTGATGGTTTGGCCGACCTTGTAGTCAAGGTTGATGATTTGTATAAATAGGTGTTATATGTAGTACCCCTTCCCGATCAGACTCTTTTTGTATTTATGTTTAACTTTAGTTGACTGTTTAGTCGAACATTATTGTATATTGATTTAGATTTTATGCGATGTTATTTCATGATTTATCTGGATTTGTGGTGTATGCTTTCATGCAATATCTTAGTTCTTATAATTAATGTTATTTTTATGGATCGTTATCATGGATGGACACTTTTACCTTATATGTGTGATGTGTTATTTATATGTTGCGTGTTTGCAAGTGTATGGGATGCGAGGGGATGATTTTCCTTCACACACTCCGATGAGACAGGGAACATCACGATTCTCCTTCATTGGTGTGTGTGTCATGTCTGTTTATATATTTGTCTATATGCACGTGTGGTTCTTTGGTGCAGGACATTGCAGGTATAGGTACCAGGTAGGTACGGGGTATCGACTCCACTTTGTTTCATAGGTCTGAGCATGTCTTATATGTCCGATGGGAGTGGATGAGATAGTAGTTGGACCCTAACTTGACCCGCAGTTACACTCATGTGAGTGATTGTCAGTTGGTCGTCTTTCCCATTTGACCGGTATGCGAGTCATAGTGCTTTGGTATTGTCATCTTGTGAGTCGTCATTTGATCATTCTTCATTTTATGTGTTCTGTTTACTTGATTAGTCATTTAATTGAGTGAATGGTGCTATTTTTGTGTTAGCATAATTAGTTAATTATTATGCTCTTGAGATTATTGATTTAATTAAATAAAGGAGTTGCTAGAATTAAATAGTTAAATTTGCTTATTTTATTTTGTAAAGTTGTATTATTATATTGTGAAAAGAAATAAGTAAATGCCTTGCCATTTAAATTTGGAATGCTTATGTTGAAAGAAATTATCAAGGAAAATAGAAAATTAAATAAATAAAAGCTTTTCCCTTTTACCTTTCCATTTGACTTTTGTATTTTATTTTGTTGGAAAAGAATTGTTTATGAAAAAGGTAAATGTGATTGCTTTTACTTTTTTAAATAGTTTAATTTGATTGGTGGAGAAAACTTTTAACCTAGAAAGTTTAGGTTGAAATATATTTTTCCCAAATATTCCTGGGAGTTCACGGGAAGAGGAGAGGCAGATTTTTGAATGAGAAATTTGGAAAACCATTTGGAAGAGGAACTTGGAGTTGGATTTGGTTTGGTGGATTAGAACTCTTCCTCAATTTGCTTCCTAGTTTCCTTTGAAGGTTGGATAATCTCTTCTTGTTTTACAATTTAATTTTGAATGTTTAGTTGCTTCCTATGTGTTTGAAAAGTGAAAAATCTCTTTGTAGATTCTTGTTGAATGTTGGATTGAAAGGAATAGTAGTTGTTATTGATGATTTTGTTGAATTCATATCAAATGTGTGCATATGAGAAGGAAATGGTTCATCTTCTAGTTGTTGTTTGTTATTTGTTCTTATAAAATCTAGTTCTAGGATTATCTCTTCTTTTTGGAATAGAAAGAACTAGATTTAGATTTCTATGTGTTTTCTAGTTTCTATTTACCTGAGATTTGGGGTTTTTGTTGGCAAAAATTGGTTATTTGTCTCTTGCAAGATGCAAGGAATTCTTCCTGTGCAATGGAAGTGAAGAAATTTATCAAAATCCTTCTCATTTCCTTTAAATTATTCTTATGCTGCCCAAAATCCTTATTTTATTGGGGCTCTTGTGTGTTATTAATTTACCATTTACCTTATTGAAAGATATCCTCTCATATTTTAGATTCTGGCATTGTATGTGTGCCCTGTGAAAATGAACAGGGAATGATTTAATGTTACATTAAATTTTTCTTTATAAATATATATTTTTAAATTAATCTAACCTAGCCCACATGGCAAGCTAATCCCACCACGTGGGATGGTAGTGGCTGGCTACCGTGGTAGCAGCACTACTGGTTGGTAGTGGCTGCTATTGGTGGTAGCAACACTACCGACAGATAGTTTATGTTGCCTTTGACAGCAGCACTACCCACGGGTAGGATTTTTTCCACCACATTCCCTTTTCCCCCTTGTGGTGCATTTTAACGCGCCGCTATTTCATTAATATGCAATGAATTTAATGTTAATGTTAAATTTTATATGTTAGTTTAAAATCTTAGTTTATTAATGTTGGCATTCTACACTCTAGTGAGAAATGATGGTGTTGTCATTGATGGCAACCTACTGGCAACCTTCAGGCAACCACCCAACATTCATCTGGAAAACCATTAGCAGGCACCAACAGTGACAACAATGCATATCGACACTCCAACAGACAGGAATAAACTTTTGTTTATTGTATTTAATTATAAATATTTTTTTTGTAAAAGCCAACATGGCATATTGTAATAGACTCATATATGTATGAGATCTTGTAAATCATTTTGATATATAGAATAAGGATAGTGGATGGAATAGAGGATGAGATATATGTGAATGCATAGAACAGATTTTGTATAAGGTTTATGGTTAGAGTATGAGCTTAAACCGGTACTAAACCTGGCATGGTTGATGCTGATTTGAAGCAATACATTGTATTGGATTTTTATAATCCATTTTGTAAGTTAGTGAGACTTCTATTTTGTAGATTGAGCAGTGAGCTCTAGGTAGTTGGCCTTCTTGCATGTGTAGGCCCCTCATTGTAAGTAATATTTATTCATTGGCTAGTGAGTGAATATTGTGGGTCACAAATCCCACCGAGGTTTTTCCCACATCGGGTTTCCTCGTTAAACATATTGTGTTATGGTGTGTTTTCTATGATGTCTTTATTGTTCCTATTTACTGCATTAATTCTTATTTACCAGTACACTGCTTTGGAATTCAAAATACCTAATAAGGTTAAATATTAAGTCAACTGGTTAGATATTGATTCACACCCCCCCTCTCAGTATCTTTGGGACTATCATTAATCCTAACAATTGGTATTAGAGCCTGGTCCTCTATTTTCAAAAGCCTAACAACTTGAGGAAGATTCTAACACCAGTATAGATGGAGAACTTAAGAAAGCAATTGGAAGGAGCTCTTGTAGACTATGATTTAGAGAAGTTGAAGAATATCAAACTTGAAGATGATCTGAGGACTGCACAGGAATTCATTCAAGGACTTCAAGAGAATCTTACTATTACTAGAAATAAGAGAAAATAACTTCATGAGAAGATGTAGAATGACAATGATGAAAAGAAAACTCTTAATGAGCTTGTGAACAAGATAAGGCAAGAAAACATGACTATGTGGAAGCAAATGCAAGATATGAATATGAAATTTTGTAAAGACATTGAAGATAGAAAGAAGAATGAAGATGACTTGACTAGGAGACTCAATGATGCTGGTAATGAAAATCTAAGACTCAATCATGAAAATGATATGTTAAAGATAGATCCAATTCACTTGCAACATGATAAAATTGAACTTATGAGGTAGATGAGAATTCTGGAAAATGAGTTGGCTACTGCAAATCAACATAAAGAGAAATTCAAGAACGGTTCGGAAGAACTTGATGATATGCTAAAAAGTTAGAAACCTAATGGAGATACTAAAGGACTTGGATTTGAAGTTGGTGAAAGTTTGGGTACTGCAAACAATCATGATCACAGTAAACTGGTAAGACAACCTAATGCTTAAAAATTTAATGGGAAATGCTTTAACTGTAACAAGTTTGGTCATAGAGAAAATTAGTGTAGATCTAGAAACAATTAGAACATTAATGCACCCACTGGTCAATGTTCCAAATGCAACAAAGTTGGTCATAATTCAGAAAATTATAGAATGAATGTAAGATGTTATGTTTGTGGAAGATTTGGGCATTTATCTAATCAATGTAGAACACAAACTGACATAGGATATGGAAATGCTATTCAGAAGAAGAATGTGACTTGTTATTCTTGTAACAAGATTGGACATATTGCAAAATTTTGTAGAAGCAAGACTTCACCGGCAAACAATAAAGGACCCAGTTTGAAAGGCAAAGAAAAGGTTGATGAGGTAAAGAAAGAATTTTCAAGACAATGGATTAGAAGACATATCAGAATGTTGATGAGACTATTTCTTCACTGGTAGAACAGAGTATTACTCCACCGGCAAGAAATTCTTCATCCAACTGAGAAGTAACCCTTTGCGGGTATTGCAGCAAGTTGAATATCATGCAAATTACCCTCGGTAGATGGTGAGAAGATAGATTTCTTCTTTACCGGTAGATGTGTTAAGTTTTCACTTAACCGACAAGCATTTATTGTGGTTGTTGAATGAAATTTCACTATAAATAATCGATTTTCCCTCTTTTTCGAATCATAGAGCATTCAAACTAGCAGAGAGCGCAAAATCTAAGTGAAGGCATTCAAGGTGAAGAAGTGAAGTGATTTCTTTCAAGAACTCAAACATTATCAGGTAGCTTAAGGTATTTTTCAAATGGCTTCCTCTTATGCTCACAAATTTATTGCAAACCCTACTGTTGTGGAAATTGTAAACCGCCCTAGGCCTGTTTTCAAAATTATTCCCGAGATAGCTAAGCAAGATGATTCCATAGCATTTTCAAAAATTCCTAATGGTGTAGCTTATATTGAAGACCCTAGAATTTATATTCACTACAATATTGAAGAATTAGGTTATGTGGAAGTGTTAAAGATGTTTAAAACAATAATTTGTGATGAGAATGGAAATGTCAAACCCGAACACAAGGTTATTGAGACCTTAGGTTTGTAGAAATTTTGAACATCCCTGAATTTTGAGAGGCGGTAGTGAGAATTGTCCTAAGTAGGGCACATGGATAATTTCTTTGGTTAGACTCAGTTTGCAAATTCACTCCGCAAGCAATTGAGGCAGTGATAGGTTTACCCTCTACCTACAACAAACTTGACAAAACAAAGAAAGTTCCTAACAACACAGTCATGACCTTGACAGGAGCAACATCTGATAGCAGATCTCTGAGAGTAAATGACATCAAGGATATCAATGTAAGATTCATAAGTATGATTTTAGGTTACAAGACCACACATGCAAACCGACTTAACTCAGTTTCTAGTCTTTGCATTAAAAGTGCTTATGATATGGTAAATAATGATGCAAAAATAGATGTGTGTGAATGGTTGAAGGATGAATTAGTTGATAATTTGAAGAAGATAAAAGGTGACAAGAAAGTAACATTTCATTTTGGTAATCTTTTGGTATGTCTTATGTTGTATTTCTCAAAACAAATTCTCGGTATTGGACACAAAGATTTTGGATATGACATACCGGTAGGCAAATAGTTGCAAGAAGCCTTCACCGGCATGATGACTGCTAGGGAAAACAACATAACTGAATATTTCAAAGCTTTCCAAGCCAAAATGAAAATAAGAGAGAGACTACCACAAAGTGTAGTAGACAAATATGATAAGGAAATATGTTTTGTGATTAAGAAAGATGAAATATGGATGGAAGCAGTTCTTTCTAGAACTGTATGGGTAATTGAAATGGGGTATGAGGCTGATGTGAATATTATTGAAACTGATGCCAAAGCCCTATTAGAAGCACCTAGAGAACCAACGAAAAAAGTTTTTGGCAGTACAGAAACAATTGAGAGTGGTGTACAAACATTGAAACAAAGGAAGAGAAGAGAAAAGTATATAAGAGATGCATCAAAACAAGTAAAGGAAATAAAAGAAAATGTCATGAACCTTACTGGAATAAAGGAAAGTGAACTGGAAGGATTGCAACCGGAGGCACATATCTCACCAGTTGGCACATCATCTGACAGTGAGATACCTGTTGAGTTTAAGAGAGTTGATAGGAAGAGAAAACCTTCACCGGTACCATCTCCTCCACCCAAGAAAACAAGAACTCTAAGAAAGAAGCAACAAGTAGTAAGACAACCGACAAAGAAGTTGACACCCAAGAAGAAACAGAAACAGGTGATACCACCTTTGGATAGCTTACTGAATGAAATAACTGATGACAGTAACTTGGCTAATGTGATCAAGTTGTATAACACATTCACTGATTCTGAAAGAAAAGTGTTGAAAACAACATTATTCTACATATGGACATCTACAAGAAAGTGCTAATTGAAGTTATAGATGATTTACCAAATGATCTATATAGAAGGTTAGATGCAAAAAGGATTGTTGTAATGGAGTTAGACAAGAAACTTAAGGTTGAAAAACTTCTAGCCGTTCATCCAGTTAACTCAAAAGAGGAGATTGATGAATTAATTTGTGAAGCTAACAGATCAGTTTTTGCTAGTGGTCATCAAAAAGTGAGCTTAATGGCTGGCAGAGTAAATGAAGTTGCAGAGGAAACAACTAACAAATGGGATATCTTTTTCATAGAAAAGGAAAAACAAGAAGAATTGAACTGACCTAAGAAAACATTCAAGGTTTATCAAAAGGACAAGGACAAAGGGAAAGACAAAGTTGGTGGAATACCAAACATCAGAATAACTGACAACTTACCACCACCCTTGGATACCACACCGGTACATACTGATGATACACTGGCTATTGAAAATGTGGACATAACACATGATGACACTAACCCTGAATCAAAAATTCTATTTACCATGAATGTTGATACTCAAGAAGTGAACATTATTGTGGACAAGGATAGCACAAAGGTATAGGATGATATTGCTAGCAGTGGAAACATTGTTGAGAAACCGACAAAAAATGTAGAGGTTGAAATACCAATAGAGCAAATAGTGCATACAGAGAAACCTTTGGACAGTGGAATGAATATTGGTAGTTTAGATGCTGGCACAGAGAAACCGACAGAGACATAGATACTGGCAATTGATAGCATAGAGAAACCAACAAAGCAACCGACGGAGGCACAGGTACATGTTGAGATAGCAAAATTGGTAATAATTGAGAAACCCAAACCACTATAGGTGGAAACAAAAACTCAGACTGATCCACTAGAGGTTGAGACAAGAAAATTGGTTACTAACACTGGAAGCACAGAAATAATAAAGGCAGTTGGTCAGACATCCAAATTCAGACCTACTAATATGATAGAGGTACTTCTGGACTCAATCAAGAAGATAATTGATTGTAATGCTTTGGCCTACAAGGAAATTGATGATACGATACCTATTCTTAAATTGATTGTACCAAAATGTTCCTGTTTACTGCATTAATTCTTATATACCGGTACACTGCTTTGGAATGCAAAATACCTAATAAGGTTAAATATTCTGTCAACCGGTTAGATACTGATTCAACCCTGTCTCAGTATCTTTGGGACTATCATTAATCCTAACAATTAAATTTATTAATATATATATATATGTAAATATAGATTTATTTTTATCGACTCTTGGTTAAATTAAACCGAATTGATAATTTGGATATAATGTGGAAATGTATAATATGTTTTAATGTAATTCATATTTTTATAATTAATATGGATTTTATTCCTGTTCGAATATTGAATTTGGAAATTATATAGAATTGAATGACATTTTGAATGATGCAATTAAATGTAGGGTGTTGTTATTTAATTTTCAATCAATGAATTTTTAAGTGTTTATGATGTTGTTTCCTCAAAGATTGTCTGAGTGTGGATTTAGTGAAATTAGCTTTTCTTGCAAAGAGTTTTATTGGTAGCTATTTCCCGTCTATGATTCAATCGTCCTGTTGTGGCGTATTTGGTACCTTTTGATCAAGTGAATACGATGACCTCATTGCCTTAACCATGTAGTTTTTTCCCTTATGGTTAACCAAGAGTTAGTATGTCTTTGTTTTGACCACTTGTATTTGGATAGTGGTGTTATGGCTGTCTGTTTCACCATAGGGTTCTCGTGGAGTGACCATGTTTCTTTAGTGTCCTTTGAGAGAGTGGCTTTTGAGTGGGGGCCGCACCTGAAGTGGATGGCAAGATAACCCCTCAAAATTTAGTTAATAAGTGATAACCTAATAATTTGATTAGGAGGTGGGCAGATTGTAACATTATATAAGATATTGTACCCCACGCATGGTTGAGTTCTCGTATAGGCTCTAGATGTAGTGGGAAGGCTTGAAATGGCAAACCGACCACCTTGTCTTCATGAAGGGTTGGTAGGGTCCGCATGAGACTTAGATGGAGCCAGAGGTTTAGGAAAGGTTACCAGGATAACCTAGGATGGGGCTGGGACCTATGGAGGCCTACCATGGTAACCATCATAAGCTATGTGATGACACTCTCTCTTTAGGGTCACTTGTGTTTTGTCATGTTGAGTCACTTGTGTATTGTCATGTCGAGTCACTTGTGTTTTGTGATGTCGAGTCACTTGTGTATTGTGATGTCAAGTCACTTGTGTATTATGATGTCGAGTCACTTGAGCATTGTGATGTTGAGTCACCTGGAATATTATGGAGTTGTATTGTACTATCATGGAGTCATATTGTTTTGTCGACCATTTCATGCTTTTTATTGCTTGAGGGTCCTCTGCGATCTCCTAGCATGGTGGGGTGATTTCGGTTTGGGATCACATGGTCGGGTGGTAGTGCCACTTCCCATCGGATGTTCTTGTTCGTACCATCATGCAAGGATTGGCATCGTAGGTGTTCCTGTGGTTCATGACTCATTCTCTATCTCATGTTGGAGATTGTTATTCTTTGGAGACCTATGTGGTCAATTGTATCAATGAATTTATGTAACCTTATAATCTCATGTAAGTTGTAAACTTTATATGTATATTGAGAGCCATGTATTGGAAGATCAATGTAATCGTAAGATTTGGATGTTGTTTATCAGATATCTATATGATTGGTGTAAATGCTTATTGAAGAGAAATTATATTGTATCCTTTCATTCTTTAAATGGAATAAATTTTTATTGCATATGGTTTATTATGTTCAATGAATAACAATGGTTAATTGGATTAATCATAATTGTGGAATTTAACTTTTAGTTTAATTCTTCATTGGTAACCCTTTGGGAATTCTGGTGTAAGTCTTCTTCTTGTAGTATTATTGTGCAATGTAGTAATTAATGCACTTAATGTGATTTATACTTTAAAAAAAAAATTATTTCACCCTTAGTTGTGGTTTTTCCTTTGGGGTTCCTGATGGGGCATTACATTTGGTATCAAAGCCCATGTTTCAACACTGGGTACTCTGGGTTTTTAGTGAGCCCATTCAACTTGACCTTTTGTGTAGGTCTCAATGCTTGTGTTTTCCTTGTTTTTATCCTTGTCATGGATCTGAACCTTTTTCTCTTGTACAGTGTTAGGTCATGGCTAGGAGATCCAAGGGTAGTTGCCATGTTGGTGGCCGCAATAGAGGCAGAGGTGGGGGACGGGGTCAAGGTTCCGACCGCCATAGTACTTCACCACCTCCCACTCATGCGAGTGTGGATCAAGATGAGTCTATTCATTAGGATGAAAAGCATTCAGGAGAGAAGATTCCCGAAAGGGAAGAGTTATGACAAATGTTTCAGGAGGTTCTAGCTAGACTAGGCCCCAGACCTGAGGTTGATCAACCCCTCCATGCTCAGGTAGAGGAGTCCAATCAGCAGGTTCTAGAGGAGAGAGAGAGAGAGAGAGAGAGAGAGAGATCTCCTAGGAGGAGAGAGGTCCCAATAGACCAAGACCCAGCTACCATGGATCACATGAGGGACTTGATGAGGTCCAATCCTCCTTTCTTTGATGGTAAAGGTACTGGTCTTGAGTTAGAGACCTGGCTTATTAGTTTAGATCGGTGTTTCGCCATGTATCCATATGGTAGAAACACCAAGGTGAGATGTGCTATCATGTGTCTCGAGGGTTTCGCATCTATCTGGTGGTGGTTAGAGGAGGAGAGGATTGGTGTGAGCATTAACACCGTATCATGGGAGATCTTTCTGGAGAGATTCAGGGCACGATTTCTCTCACCCCAGTGGAGGTAGTCGTGAGCAGACGAGTTATATGCTTTGCACTAGTTTGGTATGATAGTAGATCGGTTTAGCACAGGTTCTATGATCTCAAATAGTACGTTGGTATTGGCAACGATGAGGCGATGCTTGTTCAACACTTCTTGAGGGTTGTAAACGACCACATTAGTGGAGGAGTGAGAGTGTTTGAGCCTGCTTCAGTAGAGGTAGCCATGGTGAAAGCCAGGCTGGTGGAGCAGAATCTTGGTCATGCGCATGGCGGTCAATTTGGAGTGTAGATCAGGAGTGTACCTTTCAATGGGTCTAGAGTGAGAGGGAATCAGTCCCACACTGCTGCACCTTTTAGGGGTCCTTAGGCACCAGCTAAGGGTGGACAATAGCAGCAACAACAATAGCTACTGAGACCAAAACAATTTTAAGGCGAGCAGGGTGGCAACTCTCAGCATACGAAGAGTAGGAACTGGCAGAGGAGCAGACAAAGTTTTCCAAGGTAGTCCTCTCAGAGTGCATCTTAGGCCCCTAGTAGGGGAATCTTTCAGTAGTTCAGTAGGTCTACTGGAGGTAGAGGACTTGGTAGGGGAGCTTGCTTCACCTATGGATAGTTTGGTCACATAGCTACTTAATACCCTCAACATTCTCACCAGACGGGTAGCCAGAGGCCAGCAACATCATAGCTAATAGTGGGGGATGCAGGTACATCCCACAGATTATTTGTAGTGGTTGATGACCACCAGGCTGAGCATCAGGGTATAGTGATTGAGGTTGTAGATGTATTATGTGGTATTCTTATCTCTATACTTTTTGACTTCGGTGCTTCAGATTCTTTCATTTCTTTGTCCATTGTGGAGCCGTGCGAGCTCGTGTCTGCTAAGTAGGCAGATAGGTGGCAAGTAGAGTTGGCTACCGATGTGCGTGTGTCTATAGATGCCTTCATTCCTAGTTGTGAGTTGGACCTAGGACCCTTTATTACTTGTGTCTATCATCTCATAGCTCTCATGTAGCCTGTCATTTGACGACAGTAGAGTATTTAGATGACCATGGTAGGAAAGTAGGGATCGTTGGAGTTCAGCGATTGATATCCTTACGTATGATTTCCGCTATGCAGCTTAAGTGGTGTATGCATTGAGGGTGTTAGCTTTTTGCAGTTGCTTTTGAGGATGTGGATGAGGGAGAGAGTCAAGAAATTGCTCTTGATGGTCACCCTATTCTTCAAGAGTATGCTGATGTGTTTCCTTTGGATATTCCTAGTATGCCTCCAAAGTGAGACATAGATTTTCGCATTGACTTGGTTCCTAGTACGAAAACTATTTCAAGAGCTCCATATCGGATGACTACTCAGGAGTTGAGTGAGTTGAAGTTGCAGATGGAGGAATTGTTAGCCAAGGGGTTCGTTTGTCCTAGTGTTTCTCCTTGGGGTGCGCATGTTATCTTCGTTAAGAAGAAGGATGGTTCTCTTCGGTTATGCATTGATTACCGACAACTAAATAAGGTAACCATCAGGAATCGATATCCATTGCCTTGTATAGATGATCTTTTTGATGAGGTAAAGGGAGCCAAGGTGTTTCTCTAAGATTGATCTAAAATCTGGGTATCATTAGTTCCGCATTCATGATGCAGACATTCATAGGATGATGTTTCATACTCATTATGGTCACTATGAGTTCACAGTGGTGCCATTTGGGTTTACATATGCGCCTTCAATTTTCACGAGCCTTATGAATGGGGTTTTTCACACCTACCTTGATCATTTTGTCCTTGTGTTCTTGGATGACATATTGATTTATTATAGATCTATGAAAGATTATGAGGACCACTTACGACAGGTATTGTAGTGCTTGAGGGAGAATTAGTTTTATGCCAGCTTGGTGAAGTGAGATTTCATCCAGTCAGAGGTGAGCTATCTTGGCCATATAGTTTTGGGAGAAGGTGTATCTGTGGATCCTTCTAATATCCAAGCCATTGTGGATTGGCCAGCACTAACCAATATTTTAGAGGTTTGAAGTTTCATAGGTTTGGCCGGATATTACCCTCGCTTTGTTTAGAGTTTTTCTCGGATAGGTCACCCGATTACTTCTCTTCAGAAGAAAGGGAAGAAGTTTGTTTGGTCAGAGAAGTGTGAGTCATCTTTTCATACCTTGAAGGAACTCCTTGTTAGTGCTTTGATTTTGGCAGCTCCTGATACATCCAGAGATTTTATGGTATGCACAGATGCCTCTTTAGAAGGTATAGGTGCAGTTCTTATGCAGGATGGACGTGTAGTTGCCTATGAGTCTTGAAAACTCAAGGACCATGAGTTGAACTATCCAGTTCATGACTTGGAGTCGGCAGCTTTAGTGCATGCATTGGTTAGATGGTGACATTTCCTGTTGGGGCATCAGTTTGAGCTGCATAGTTATCACCACAGTTTGCAGTATATTTTCACGCAATTGAACTTGAGTGGTCGATAGCGAAGATGGATGGAATTCATCTATGAGTATGATTTTGAGGTTTGATATATTCAAGGGAAAGAGAATGTAGTGGCAGATGCTTTGAGTTGTAGATGGCATGAGGTTGCAGCATTGTCCCTTGGAGTGGACTTGAGCGAGATAATTCTTGGAGTTCTTCCTCAGGACACCTGGTATCAGGATGTTAGAGTCGTGGCGAGGTCTGGAAGGCCATTAGAGGGTAGATATTCTGGCTATAATCTTGAGGAAAATGGTCTTCTTCAACATCTTGGACGGATCTATGTACCTCCTTTGGAGGGTCTTCACATTTTGATCATGACTGAGGCCCATCATACACCTTATTTGGCACACCTAGGTGTCAAGAAGATGCATGCAGATCTTAGACAAATATATCATTGGGCTGGTATGAAATGTGACATTGTTGATTTTGTGTTGAAGTGCTTAGAATGCCAGTGGGTGAAGGTGTAGCATCAACACCCTGCAAGGTTTTTACAACCTAATTTGGTACTGGATTGGAAATGGGATATCATTTCCATGGATTTCATAGTGGGGTTGCCTATTTCTTTGCGTCGTCATGATACAATCATGGTCATTGTTGATAGATTGATAAAAGTTGCTCATTTTGTTCCTATTCAATCTTCTTATACAACAGCAGTGGTGGCATGAGTTTTCTTGGAAGATGTGGTGAGGTTTCATGGGATCCCAAGGCGAATCATTTTTGATAGAGATCCTATCTTTACTTCAACATTGTGGACCTCACTTCAATATTCTTTGGGGACCCAATTGAACTTCAGTTCAGCTTATCACCTAGAGACCGATGATCAGACTGAGTGTGTGAATCAGGTCTTGGAGGACATGCTTTGCATGTATGTTATGGACTAGTAATCGCACTGGGAAGAATATCTTTGCCTTGTGGAGTTTTCTTATAACAATGGATATCACAACTCTATAGGCATGTCTCCTTTCCAGGCATTGTATGGTCATCCTTGTCGTACTTCTTTGAGTTGGGATCGACTAGAGGATAGGGTGAGTTTAGGCTCGGCTATGCTTCATGAGATGGAACAACAGGTTGAGCAGATTCATGGGCATTTGGTTACTGCTCAGGATAGGTAGAAGAAGTATGCCAATGCTCATAGAGTGGATTGTCATTTTTTTGTTGGCGACTGTGTGTTCTTGAGAGTGTGTTCGTGGAAGAGTGATCCATTATGGAAAGGGTTCTAAGTTGGCACATCACTTTGTTGGCCCTTTTGAGATCCTTGATAGGATAGGACCTATAGCCTACTGTCTTGCCTTGCCACTGAGTCTATCCTGCATCCACGATGTCTTTCATGTTTCAGTCCTTCGACCTTATCATCTTGATGTGACTCATGTTCTTAATTGGAACTCTTTCCAGGTCGAGGACGTGCAACTTTCCATGGAGCCTGTGTGCATTCTTCAATGTCGGGATTTGACCCTCAAGGGTTGTACCATCGACCAGGTAAGGGTCCTATGGGACCCAAATGATGAGACCTTAGCAACATGGGATGATGCAATAAAGATGAGAGAGCTTTATTCTTATCTGTTTTAGGCTTCTAGGAGCAAGCCTAGTTTTGGGGGGGAGGATGTAGTACCCCTTCCCGATCAGACTCTTTTTGTATTTATGTTGGACTTCAGTTGACTATTCAGAGGAACATTATTATATATTGATTCAGACTTTATGCAATGTTATTTCATGCTTTATCTGGATTTTTGGTGTATGTTGTCATGCAGTATCTCAATGCTTATGATTAATGTTATTTTTATGAATCATTAACATGGACTGACACTTTTACCTTATATGTGCGATGCGTTATTTATATGTTGCATGTTTGAAAGTGTATGGGATGATTTTCCTTCACTAACTCTGGTGAGACATGAAACATCATGATTCTCCTTCATCGGTGTGCATGTCGTGTCTGTTTATATATATTTGTCTATATGCACATGTGGTTCTTTGGTGCAGGACATTGCAATACAAGTACCAGGTAGGTATGGGGTATCGACTCCACCTGGTTTCATAGGTTTGAGTGTGCCTTATATGTTTGATGGGAGTGGAGGAGATAGTAGTTGGAACCTAACTTGACCCGTAGTTACTCTCATGTGAGTGATTGTCAGTCGGTCATCTTTCCCATTTGAACAGTATGCAAGTCATAGTGCTTTGGTATTGTCATCTTGTGAGTCGTCGTTTGATCATTCCTCATTTTGTGTGTTCCATTTACTTTTAGTCATTTAATTGAGTGAATGGTGCTATTTTTGTGTTGGCATAATTAGTTAATTATTATGCTCTTGAGATTATTGATTTAATTAAATAAAGGAGTTGCTAGAATTAAATGGTTAAATTTGCTTATTTTATTGTGTAAAGTTGTATTATTATATTATGCAAAAGAAATACGTAAATGCCTTGCCATTTAAATTTGGAATGCTTATGTTGATAGAAATTATCATGGAAAATAGAAAATGAAATAAATAAAAGCTTTTCCCTTTTACCTTTCCATTTGACTTTAGTATTTTATTTTGTTGGAAAATAATTGTTTATGAAAAAGGTAAATGTGATTGCTTTTACTTTTTTAAATAGTTTAATCTGATTGGTGGAGAAAACTTTTAACCTACAAAGTTTAGGTTGAAATATATTTTTCCCAAATATTCCTGGGAGTTCATGAGAAGAGGAGAGGCATATTTTTGAATGAGAAATTTAGAAAACCATTTTGGAGCTGGATTTGGTTTGGTGGATTGGAACTCTTCCTCAATTTGCTTCCTAGTTTGTTTTTAAGGTTGGATAATCTCTTCTTATTTTGCAATTTAATTTTAAATATTTTAGTTGCATCCTGTGTGTTTGAAAAGTGAAAAATCTCTTTGTAGATTCTTGTTGAATGTTGGATTGAAAGGAACAGTAGCTGTTATTGATGATTTTGTTGAATTCATATCAAATATGTGAATATGGGAAGGAAATGGTTCATCTTCTAGTTGTTGTTTGTTATTTGTTCTTATAAAATCTAGTTCTTGGATTATCTCTTATTTTTGGAATAGAAAGAAATAGATTTAGATTTTTGTGTGTTTTGTAGTTTCTATTTACCCAAGATTTGGGGTTTTTGTTGGCAAAAATTGGCTATTTGCCTCTTGCAAGTTGCAAGGAATTCTTTCTGTGCAATGTAAGTGAAGAAATTTATCAAAATCCTTTCATTTCCTTTAAATTCTTCTTATGTTGCCCAAAATCCTTATTTTATTGGGGCTCTTGTGTGTTATTAATTTACCATTTACCTTATTGACGAATATCCTCTCATATTTTGGATTCTGGCATTGTATGTGTGCCCCATGAAAATGAATAGGGAGTGATTTAATGTTATATTAAATTGTTCTTTATAAATATATATTTTTAAAATTAATCTAACCTAGCCCACATGGCGAGCTAATCCCACCATGTGGGACGGTAGTGGCTTGCTACAGTGGTAGCAGCACTACCGGTCAGTAGTGACTGCTACGCGGGTATCAGCAATATCGGTCGCTAGTGACTGCTATGCGGGTAGTAGAACTACCGGTCAGTAGTGACTGCTACTTGGGTAGCAATACTATTGACCGACAGTAGCAGCAATACCAACGGTAGCAACACTACCCACAGATAGTGTCTGTTGCCTCCGGTGGCAGCACTGCCCGTGGGTAGGGTTTTGCCCACCGTGTGCCCTTTTCCCCCTTGCGGTGCATTTTAACATGCCGCTATTTCATTAATATGCAATGAATTTAATATTAGTTTTAATGTTAAATTTTATATGTTAGTTTAAAATCTTAGTTTATTAAAGTTATTAATATTTATGTATATATATAGTTATATATATGTAAATACAGATTTATTTTTATCGATGCTTGTTTAAATTAAATCGAATTGATAATTTGGATATAATGTGGAAATGTATAATATGTTTTAATGTAATTCATATTTTTATAATTAATATGGATTTTATTCCTATTGGAATATTGAATTTGGAAATTATATAGAATTGAACGACGTTTTGAATGATGCAATTAAATGTAGGGTGTTGTTATTTAAATTTCAATCAATGAATTTGCAAGTGTTTATGATGTTGTTTCTTAAAGATTGTCTGAGTGCGGATTTAATGAAATTAGCTTTTCTTGCAAAGAGTTTAATTCGTATTTATTTCTTGTCTATGATTCAATCATCCTATTGTGGTGTATTTGGTACCTTTTGATCAAGTGATATATGATGACCTCGTTGCCTTAACCATGTAGTGTTTTTCCTTATGGTTAACCAAGAGTTAGTATGTCTTTGTTTTGACCACTTGTATTTGGATAATGGTGTTATGGTTGTCTGTTTTTCCATAGGGTCCTCATGGAGTGACCATGTTTGTTTTTTGTCTTTTGAGAGAGTATCTTTTGAGTGGGGGTCGCGCCTGAAGTGGATGGCAAGATAACCCCTCGAAATTTAGTTAATAAGTGATAACCTAATAATTTGATTAGGAGGTGGGTAGATAGTAACATTATATAAGATATTGTACCCCGCACATGGTTGAGTGGTCGTATAGGCTCTAGATGTAGTGGGAAGGCCTGAAATAGCAAACCGACCACCTTTTCTTCACGAAGGGTTGGTAGGGTCTGCATGAGACTTATATGGAGCCAGAGATTTTAGGAAAGGTTAACAGGATAACCCAGGATGGGGGCCGAGACCTATGGAGGCCTACCATGGTAACCATCATAAGCTATGCGATGAAACTCTCTCTTTAGGGTGACTTGTGTATTGTGATGTTGAGTCACTTGTGTATTGTGATGTTGAGCCACTTATGTATTGTGATATCGATTCACTTGAGTATTGTGATGTTGAGTCACCTAGAATATTATGGAGTCGTATTGTACTATCATGGAGTCGTATTGTTCTATCGACCATGTCATGCTTTTGCTTGCTTGAGGGTCCTCTTGTATCTCCTAGCATGGTGGGGTGATTCCAATTTGGGATCACATGGTCGGGTGGTAGTGCCACTTCCCATCAGATATTCTTCATCGTACCTTCATGCGAGGATTGGCATCGCAAGTGTTCCTGTGGTTCGTGACTCATGCTCTATCTCATTTTGGAGATTGTTATTCTTTGGAGACCTATGTGGTCAATTGTATCAATGAATTTATGTAACCTTGTAATCTGATGTAAGTTGTAAACTTTATATGTATATTGAGAGCCATGTATTGGAAGATCAATGTAATCCTAAGATTTGTATGTTGTTTATCAACTATCTAATTTGAAGTGGATGGCAAGATAACCCCTTGAAATTTAGTTAATAAGTGATAACCTAATAATTTGATTAGGA
The DNA here is from genome assembly GCF_030272615.1 of Cryptomeria japonica. Lineage (NCBI taxonomy): Eukaryota > Viridiplantae > Streptophyta > Pinopsida > Cupressales > Cupressaceae > Cryptomeria > Cryptomeria japonica. Next base: position 583,372,364 of record NC_081408.1, on the reverse strand, counting down.
GGTGGGTAGATTGTAACATTATATAAGATATTGTACCCCGCGCATGGTTGAGTTCTCGTATAGGCTCTAGATGTAGTGGGAAGGCTTGAAATGGAAAACCTACCACCTTGTCTTCATGAAGGGTTGGTAGGGTCCACATGAGACTTAGATGGAGCCAGAGGTTTAGGAAAGGTTACTAGGATAACCCAGGATGGGGGCCGAGACCTATGGAGGCCTACCATGGTAACCATCATAAGCTATGCAATGACACTATCTCTTTAGGGTCACTTGTGTTTTGTCATGTTGAGTCACTTGTGTATTGTCATGTCGATTCACTTAGGTTTTGTGATGTCGAGTCACTTGTGTATTGTGATGTCAAGTCACTTGTGTATTATGATGTCGAGTCACTTGAGCATTGTGATGTTGAGTCACCTGGAATATTATGGAGTCATATTGTACTATCATGGAGTCGTATTGTTTTGTTGACCATGTCATGCTTTTGCTTGCTTGAGGGTCCTCTGCTATCTCCTAGCATGGTGGGGTGATTTCGGTTTGGGATCACATGGTCGGGTGGTAGTGCCACTTCCCATCGGATGTTCTTCATCGTACCTTCATGCAAGGATTGGCATCGCAGGTGTTCCTGTGGTTTGTGACTCATGCTCTATCTCATGTTGGAGATTGTTATTCTTTGGAGACCTATGTGGTCAATTGTATCAATGAATTTATGTAACCTTGTAATCTAATGTAAGTTGTAAACTTTATATGTATATTGAGAGCCATGTATTGGAAGATCAATGTAATCCTAAGATTTGAATGTTGATTATCAACTATCTATATGATTGGTGTAAATGCTTATTGAAGAGAAATTATATTGTATCCTTTCAATCTTTAAATGGAATAATTTGTTATTGCATATCGTTTATTATGTTCAATAAAGAACGATGGTTAATTGGATTAATTGTAATTGTGGAATTTAACTTTTAGTTTAATTCTTCATTGGTAAACTTTTGGGAATTCTGGTGTAAGTCTTCCGCTTGTGTTATTATTGTGCAATGTAGCTTCCAAAATGGTTTTGTTCTTCCTTTCCACTACTCCATTTTGCTGAGGAGTCCTAGGTGTAGATAGTGGTTTCCTGATTCCATTTTTCTCACAATAACTGTTAAATTCATGAGAAGTGAAGTCAATGCCATGATTTGATCTTAGACATTTGATTTTCAATCCAGTTTTATTTTCAACCTTCGCTTTAAAGATCTTTAATTTCTCAAAAGCTTAGACTTCTCCCTCAGAAAAGTCACCCACATCATTCTAGAATAGGCATCAATAATCAACATGAAATATCTATCACCTTGAAAGCTTCTAGTCCTTGCTAGACCACGTAAGTCAGTGTGAATAAAATCAAGAAAATCATTAGATTTATCGTGTATGCTCTTAAAAGAACTTCTAACTTGCTTACCCAATTGATATTCCTTACATAGCAGATTATGAGGCTTCATAATCTTAGGTATATCTCTAACTGCCTTAGTTGAACTGATCTTAACAATACAATCAAAATTAACATGACACAACCTCTTATGCCATAGCCAACTCTCATCAATATGAGCAATTAAGCATGTCTTATTACCAGTGTGTTGGTCTCAAATTCTGATCCCCTTCTGATCCCCTTTGATGAGAAAGAATAACTCAGCATGTGAATGGAGAAATCAAGGAACAAAAACCTTAGAGAAACATATGACAATGTTTTAATAACATTCTACACTTCGAACTTATCCAAAGTTCAGGTGGGTATACCTTATGCGAATACTTTCACACTTATAAACAAAATCCACAGTAACCATTGTCCAAAAACCAGTGGATCTTATCACCTTAAATGAAAAACTGAAAAAATATAGGAAAACTTAGGCTCATTTTCAGTGTTGATCTTCAAGAGATTTAGAAAAGAAAACATTAATAGATACCAGTGCCTTATCTAGGCTATAGAGTCATTATTTTAAACAAGAACTCTAGAATTAAACATATCCATGCATCTCAATCGCTTTGGCTTCTACCAACTCTATACATGCCTGACATGTATAAGAATCCTCCCTTGTTATACTAAATAGTGTTCATCAAATTCAAAGTTCCCAACAAATAACCTACTAATAAAGATATTTCTCGCATATTTGATTCCCCTCCTGAAGAAGAAAGCTAAGAAACATATCTATAAAGATTGCATTGCAATCCCTATTCAATTAAAATAACCCTAAATTACCCAACTGAAACTAGTAAAATATTTGAAAGCATACCAGAAGACAACAAAAATTTTAGGCTCAAAGTTAATGGTCTGTATATTTATATTCAATTTGGAAACTCTTACAAAACTTGGATAGTTTTCTGTGAAACACTAGAAAAAATGCAGATAAATTTCTGCAAAGTTTTTTTACAAATTCTTGTGATCATTTTTTTACTAGTCTTGGTATCCATTTATAATATTATGGATGCATACAAGCTTCAGACCCTTTTCAAAAAAGTTTGTTACATCCACAATTCTTCTCCAAGAAGTGATTACAAGTCCTTTTCAACATCCACAACCTCTTGTGCCTTTTGTTCTGTTGCAACCTCTTCTAACTGCTCTGGAGCATCTTCTTTCTGTTCGACAAAATTATCCTTCCATTCCTGAAAACATCATCACTTGGCCATGTTAGGTCCCGGAGACAACAGAGAGGGGTGGGGTGAATCAGTTGTCAAATAAATTCAAACCAAAAACTTATTAACCAACTTAATTCTTAATACCAGGAAACCAGTTAAGAATGCCGGTAGACAATTTTAATAGTAAATTGCTATACCGGTAAGGATTAATGCATGAAACATAAACATAAAGTCATCCACAACACATGACACCAATATTTGTACGTGGAAACCTTGTAAGGGGAAAAACCATGGTGGGAAACCTTACCCACAATCAGATAATACTACTGCAGATAGTAAGTGTACATAAATGGGGTTTGCACATGCAGAAAGGCCAATAGCCTAGAGCTCACTACTCAATCACAAAATGGGAGTCACACTAACTACAATTGGATGGTTAAATCCAATAAGAATGTACTACACAAGATAGCATCTTCATATGCTGGATTCAGTACCAGTGTAATGCTGATATGCTTCTACAAAAACCTAACTTCACCTTCAAATGATGTCTTCATGTATATCCCTATTTGATCTCGCATATACCTTCACTTAATTCTTTTTCGCAATCCACACTTGATCTTACAAATAAGATCTTACATTTATACCATACCCTAAGACCAATTTTAGTAGGTCGGCTCTACAAGATATTACAATAAAAACATTTTACATACAATATAATATCCGATGCAATAACTGATTGAACATGTCAGCTTAATGCATTTACAACAATAATAAATCATCTCCATAGTGTGCCATGCTGATTTGGAAAAGATAAACTTGCTGGTGCAACCCTAGATAACCTGGACCTATTTGCCTTAAAAACAAATATGCAAATATGAATATACCAATGATTATTTCTTCAAAATAAAGTGTTGACATGATGTCTTCGACATTATCAAGTGTCTTCCATATCATTCCAGGTACCGGTGAACAATATATCCTGCTGGTGAACCATATACCAGTAATTGTTGCATAGTTTACTACTTGTCGGTGAATGTTGTTGGATCTCCAAAGTAGGTGTATTAGTAGGTGTTGACATCAATGACAAAACCGTACCAAAATACCAACAATCTCCCCCTTTGGCACTGATGGCAACACAAAATGGAAAAACCATCAAAGTGCCAAAACAGAAATGCCAAATATAAAAACCAACAATCTCCATTTCTCCCCCTGGGAGTGACAATACCAATCTCTCATACCAATTTCTCCTTAAATGTGTTTTTCAAAATCTCTCCCCAAAAGGATAATGTGTTTTTCCATAGATATCTCTCCCCCTTTGACATCAAATGCCAAAGTCACAAAAAGTCAAGTTCATACAAAATACCAACTACTCCTCCTGAGAAGTAGCTTCCTCATCAAATATCGGAATAAAAGATTTGTTCATTTAATTCTGCCAGTTGATGATAATCATCAACTGTCTAAGTCTCTACCGGTGGTGGTATGACTCCAAGCTGATCTCTGAGATACTCAAAAGTCTCCTTAGGCAAAGGTTTTGTGAAAATATCTGCAAGCTATTCTTTAGTATTCACATAAACCAGTTTTATCTCCTTTTCTTCAACTTTTTCCCTTAGAAAATTTAGTTTGATAGAAACATGTTTTGTTTTAGAGTGTAATACTAGATTCTTAGATATATCAATTGCTGCAGTGTTATCACAGTATATAGTAATAGGTTCCTTGCATTTTACCTTTATGTCTTTCAACATTTGCTTAAGCCATAATACTTGTGTACAGTTTGTTGTTGCTGCAACATATTCTGATTCTACTATTGATAAAGATGTACAACTCTATTTCTTACTCAACCAAGAAACTAATCTCTTTCCAAGAAAGAATGCTCCTCCAGTGGTGCTCTTTCTATCATCTATATCTCTTGCCCAATTTGCATCTGTGTATGCACATAGATCAAAATTTTCATCTTTAGGATACCATAATCCAAGATTTGTTTTGCCTTGTAAGTACCAGAAATTCCTTTTTACTGTCGATTCATGGTTTTCCCTAGGATTACTCTGAAATCTAGAAACAATACATACTGCATTCATAATATTAGGCTTGGTTTGTGTTAAATACAATAAACCTCCTGTCATAGATTTGTATCTAGTTGGATTAACAGGTGTAGATTCATCCCTTTGAGATAATTTGTCATTTGTAGTCATAGGTGTGCTTACCGGTTTAGAGTTCTCCATCCCAAATTTCTTTAGTAATTCTTTCAAGTACTTGGATTGACTTAAAAATATACCTTTATCAGTCTGAGAAATTCGCAAACCTAAAAAGAATTTTATTTCTCCAATCATAGACATTTCAAATTCTTGCTGCATTTCAAGAGAAAATTCCTTACATAATCCATCTTCTCCTCCAAAGATTATATCATCAACAAATACTTCAATAATCAAGATGTCATCATTAGTTACTTTGTAGTATAAATTGCTATCTGCATTTCCTTTAGTAAAACCAATCTTTAAAAGATACTTATCCAACCTTGCATACCAAGCTCTTAGGGCTTGTTTCAATTCATACAGAGCTTTTCTTAACCTGCAAACCATATCATTGTCATTTGTCAAAGAAAACCCATCAAGTTGTTCAATATATACTTCTTCTTCAAGATCTCCATTCAAAAATGCACATTTAATGTCCATTTGATAAACTTTGTAATCCTTGTGAGCTGCAAAAGCCAAGAATAATCTAACTGCCTCCATTCTGGCTACCGGTGCAAAGGTTTCATTGTAATCAACTCATTCTTTCTGAGAATATCCCTTACACACTAGTCTTGCTTTATTTCTGACAACCTTACCATCTTCATTAAGTTTGTTTCTAAATACACATTTAGTTCCAATTACTTTTTTATCTTTAGGTCAGGGAACTAATGTCCAAGTATTATTTTTCTCAATTTGTCCTAATTCTTCTTCCATAGCTTTAATCCAAAATTTATCTTCACATGCCTCATTAATAGATGATGGTTCAATTTGAGAAATAAGACATACCTCTTCATTTGCCAATCTTCCTCTTGTCATAACTCCTTTGAATTTGTTTCCAATTATCTGATCTTCAAAATGATTCAATCTTACATACCAAGGTGTCTTAGTTTGTTGTTGTTCTTCAATTATTGTGGAATCTTCTGATGATACCGGGGTAACTGGATCTTCATTCTGTACTAGTGGATTAAGTATAGGTTCATTTGTCACAATTTCTGTTGCTGGTTTAGAGTCTATATACCTTGAAGTTCCTCTGAATTGTTCATCAATCTTTACATTTGTACTTTCAACAATTTTCTGCAATCTTTTATTAAAACATCTATATGCCTTGCTCTTAGATGAATAACCAAGAAATATTCCTTCATCACTTCTAGGATCAAATTTGCCAATATACTCATCTCTTCTAATATAACATTTACTTCCAAAAATTCTGAAATACTTAAGAGTAGGAGTATTACCAAACCATAGTTCATGAGGGGTCTTACCAGTTTCACCTTTATGTGAACTTTGTTGAATGTATAGACAGCAGTGCTAACTGCCTCTCTCCAATACACATGTGGTAGATTTGCTTCTGATAACATACTTCTTGCTGCATCCAAGATAGTTCTGTTTTTCCTTTCAACAACTCCATTCTGCTGTGGTGTCCAAGGTGCTGATAACTATCTTTTGATTCCATTCACTTCACATAATGTATTAAAGTCCTTAGATCTGAATTCTCCTCCTTGATCTGATCTTAAACATTTGATTTTCTTACCGGTTTTATTTTCAACCATTGCTTTGAATAGTTTGAACTTACCAAGTGCTTCTGACTTCTCTCTGAGAAAAGTAACCCAACATATTCTAGAATAATTATCAATAATTAGCATGAAATATCTATCACCTTGTAAGCTTCTAGTTCTGGCTGGACAACATAAATCAGTGTGAATTAAATCAAGAGCATTATTGGATTTTTATGGAATACTTTTGAAACTAGCTCTAACTTGTTTTCCAAATTGACATTCCTTACAAATTGTATTATGAGGTTTCACAATTTTAGGTAGATCTCTAACTACCTTAGAAGTACTGAATTTTACTATGCAATCAAAGTTTACATGACATAGTCTCTTATGTCATAACCAACTTTCATCTATATGTTCAATTAAGCATGCCTTTTCACTGTTATTCAAATGAAAGATATTGCCTCTAGTCTGATTACCAGTTGCAATTTCCAAACCAGTTCTATTCATGATTTTGCATTTTCCATTTTTTAATTGTAACTGAAATCCCTTCTCAACTAATTGACCAACACTTAAAAGATTATGCTTTAATCCTTCAACATAGTAGACATTGTCAGTGTTATGTTTACCATCAAGAGATATTGAACCCTTACCTTTGATTGAACAGGCTTTGTCATCTCCAAATCTTCCTAAACCTCCATTGTATTCTTGAAAGTTCAAGAATTTACCTTTGTCTCTAGTCATATGATGTGAGCATCCTGAGTCAATAATGCATTCATCCTTTGCTTCAATTTTAGCTGCTAGGGCTTGTTTTACTGGTTGAGCAGTAGGTGCTGGTTGATCTTCTGTTATAGCAACAAAAACCCATCCATTGTCTGCTAGATCCTCATCAGAATCATCAGTCACACCTTCATCAACAATGTAACAATATTTCTCTTTGTTCTTTTTAAATCTATATCTCTGATATTCAGGATTAGGCTTGTATGATCTTCTAGCTTCTTCTCTTAGTCTATCATGTCTATCAGGGCATCTTGAAGCCATATGACCAATCTTATTGCAGTTAAAACATTTAAAGGGTGCTTTACCTTCATACTTACTTCCAATTGGACCTTTTGGCATTTTCCTTGCAAATAGTGCTTCAAGCTCTTCAAGCTCTTCATTCTCCCTTCTGGATTCTTCAAGTTCTCTTGCATAAAAGGCTCTCCAGTCTAATTTGTCAAATGATGGAGCAGATGATTGTGATGCTTTAAAGGCCAAATCAATCTTTATAGCAATAGGACCAAATTCCTCAATTTCAAAGGCTGAAAGTTTTCTAATCAATGTATCCCTAGTTACTGATGTATTAGGCATTGTTCTTAACTCCTTTATAGCAGTAACCTTCATTTTATATGCCGGTGGCAAACCTCTTAAGATTTTTTAAACAATTTCATCCTCATTCAAGGTTCCTCCACAACATTTAATACCCAAAACAATTTCATTTACTCTTTCCATAAAAGCAGAAATCCTTTCATCTTCTTCCATTTTTCAGATGTTCATACCTGACTCGGAAGCTTTCAAGTTTTGCAATCTTGACTGTGGAATCTCCTTCATTAAGTGTTTCCAAATGATCCCAAATAGCTTTAGTAGTAGACCTATCTGATAATCCCATGATTTGTTGATCTGATAATGCGCTCAAAAGTGCTTCTCTTGCTTTGCAATCATTCTCTTCATCTTTGGCTAAAGTAGTTGGAGCAGTCTGATTAGCTACAATAGCAGTATAACCATTCTTAGTAACTTCCCAGATGTCTTTACCAATGCAATTCAGATGTGTCTCCATTCTGATCTTCCATATCCCATGGTTGGTTCCATCAAGTTTAGGACTGTCCTTCCTGAAATAATTAGTAGACATTGGATCTCCTTAAGTTGTTAAACTTCTACAAAAGAGGACTAAACTCTGCTACCAATTGTTAGGTCCCGGAGACAACTGAGAGGTGGGGGGGGTGAATCAGTTGTCAAATAAATTTAAACCAAAAAATTATTAACCAACTTAATGCTTAATACCAGTAAACCAGTTAAGTATGTTGGTAGACAGTTTTAACAGTTAATTGCTATACCTGTAAGGATTAATGCATGAAACATAAACATAAAGTCATCCACAACACATGACACCAATATTTGTATGTGGAAACCCTGTAAGGGGAAAAACCATGGTGGGAAACCTTACCCACAATCAGATAATACTACTACAGATAGTAAGTGTACATAAATGGGGTCTGCACATGCAGAAAGGCCAACAGCCTAGAGCTCACTGCTCAATCACAAAATGGGAGTCACACTGGCTACAGTTGGATGGTTAAATCTAATAAGAATGTACAGCACAAGATAGCATCTTCATATGTTGGATTCAATACCAGTGTAATGCTGATATGCTTCTACAAAAACCTAACTTCACCTTCAAATGATGTCTTCGTGTATATCCCTATTTGATCTCACATATACCTTCACTTAATTCTTTTTTCGCATTCCACACTTGATCTTACAAATAAGAACTTACATTTATACCATACCCTAAGACCAATTTTAGTAGGTCAGCTCTACAAGATATTACAATAAAAATATTTTACATATAATATAATATTCAATGCAATAACTGATTGAACAGGTCGGCTTAATGCATTTACAACAATAATAAATCATCTCCATAGCGTGCCATGCTGATTTGGAAAAGATAAACTTGCCGGTGCAACCCTAGATAACCTGGACCTATTTGCCGGTAAAAGAAAATATGCAAATATGCAAATATGAATATACCAATGATCATTTCTTCAAAATAAAGTGTTGACATGATGTCTTCGACATTATCAAGTGTCTTCCATATCATTCTAGGTACTGGTGAACAATATATCCTGTCGGTGAACCATATACCAGTAACTATTGCATAGTTTACTACTTGCCGGTGAATGTTGCTGGATCTCCAAAGTAGGTGTATTAGTAGATGTTGACATCAATGACAAAACCATACCAAAATACCAACAAGCCAAGCAAAACTAACAACCTTCTGTTTCATGTCTTCTAGCCTTTTTCAAGTGACTCTTAAATGCCCAATTTCTGTTTCTATGAAACCGTAATGAGATTTCACCTTTTCAATTTCTTCAATAGTTTGGACAAATAAAGATGTGTCATCAGTGTTAATAATATGATTGACCCTTTGGGAAAAATTATGGTCCAACTCCTCTAACCAGGTCTTCTCTTCTTTTAACTGAATTGGACCAATGAAACCTCCTGGAAACAATTCAAATTTGTGATCCGAATATTCTTTTCTATATAGTTGGGCTTTTCTTATTATACCTACCCTTTCCTCTGAGAGAATATTCATCTCTTTTATAAACTCATTGGTGGACCTTAGAAGGTCATTCTGCTCTGCATTTGTATGGGATGAACACATGAGCTCTAACTCCTTACCTCTGGGCATCCACTTATTAAGGATTGGTTCCAAAGTGGCCTCATCTTCTTTGAATTTGATCATAACCTCCAAAATCCTCTTCATATTTATGTATACAATGGAGGCCTTGACTAAGTCAGCAAACTTCAAAATTGTGGCTTTCACCTTCTCTTCATATTTGTTTGCAAACAAGGCTTGAGATTTTTTTAACTTTTGCAACTCATGTTGGACAGTCTCAGCTGATTGGAAACCAGAAGGCATAGGAGAAGGGGGGTATTCTATGATGGGACTAGTAGGAGGGGGTCTTGCTAGAGAGGAGGCTATCATGAGTGTAGAAGATTCACCTGGATGGTGTTGACCTGCCAACTGACTATGGAGTCTAGTAATGATGTTGTCCCTGTTGGCTATTCCTTCTTTAGCCTCATTGTAAGCCTTTAAGATAGTCTCAAACTTCAATTGGAGATTAGCTCTTTCTTGTGCCTCTTTCTCTGCTACTGCCACATTAAACTTTGCAGTTTCCAAATCTATGCTTGCAGCTTCCACTACCCCTGTATCTTGGACTCTCTTAACAATCATGCCTCCTAAGAGGTTAGAATCTGATGCATTTTTCCTCCTTTTGTTCTCATCCTTTTTTAATGACCACATGACAAGAGTAGCATTATCCTTGCTGAAGGTCACTCCTTCCATTGGCTTTATTTCCTTCCTTATTGCATCAAGAACTAAAGCATCAACTATATCCCATTCAGGGAGGATCAGAACACCAGCCTTTGACACCATCTCTCTTCCAGCTTCAGGGGTGATAGCTTTGAATTCAGCCATCATTTCTTGCTTTATTTCTTCTTCTATCTGATTAGCATCTCTGAGAGGCTATTCACTCTTCTTTTGCTCACATCTGCTCTTGAATTGTTCCATGTTCTGCTTCCACACAAATTGTATGAAAGCCCCCGTTGTAACAAAGTTACTGTCAGCTAGGAACTCTTCACTAGCTTGCTTAATAGTAAGGTCTAATTCTTTTCCCCTTAGCTCACCATCAGTTAAGTTTATTTCAGCAGTAGGTGGCTCCTTTGGCATCCCCTGTTGGGTCTCCTCATAGGTGTAAGCAATCTCACCTAGACTCCCTAACTATAATAATTGTTCAGCCATCGCTTGCTCATCTCCAATGTGGATAGGGGACTGAGATGGAGAATACTGAGGTTCATCAGTTTCAACCTCCTTTCCCACTCTTTGCCTTTTAGGGGAATCTTGAATGTCAATGACATCTTCAATTTTCCTTTTCCCTTTTGAAGTGGAAGGCTCACCTGTCACTGGCATCATCACAGTGTACTTTGACTTCTTATGCATTACATAGTCACCAGGTGGAATAGCCTTAGCAAAGGCAGGCTTAGCCAAGACCAACTTAACCCTATAAGGATCATTCTACATTATAGCCTCTCTTTTTTCTTTTAAGGTCTGCATGAGGTCTTCAAAATATAGAATCAAGAATTTGATTTTCTCCTCAAAAGGGTTGAAGTTAGAAAGAGGGTCATAGCTACTATCAAATTGATGGATAAAATCAAGTGCCTTCTTATATGCAACCCACTTCTCCTTCCTTAGTTCCTACTCATCTATGCTAAATTCATTCCTAATTAAATCTTTGGGGAACTGAAATTGGTGAGGCCTAACTCTACACACTGCTCTCTTTCTGAACATGCCATTGAAAAAGTCCTTAGGGTTTGCACATCTTGAAACTGCAGTTGACAACCTATATGGCTTAAATAATTCTTCAAAATATTTCCATCCACCTTTAGTGATTGCAAAATAATGGGCCATGGTAATAGTTGGGAAAATGGTCCCTTTACCCCTATTGGTTAGCTCTGATTCTTGCACTCCTCCAATCTGTCTCAACACTTCTGCAATCCCTATCTTCAAAGAGACCTGATAGGGTAGTAGATAAGGGGTTCCTCTGAAGCCATATACTCTGAAAATAGTAGAAACATGGTACAAATACATGTCTCCCCAATTGTGAACAATCTTAATATCCTCGGCAAACTCCTTAGGTTTGAGGAATTCCAAAAGAGCCTTAGGAATCCTAGGGTTTTATGCACATAAAAGAACTCTAATCTTAGATGGAAAGCATCTATCAAAATTCAAAAAACTAGCATCCTCTCTATCCCAAGATAGAACAGTGCTCCAAAGTTGCACGGGCATCTCCTCTTTATCTTTAACCTTGACCAAATCCATATCTTTTGCAAAGTAATCAACACCTTTGAACAAGAACATGTGCATTAACATGGAATACCATCCAAACGGCCTATCCACCTTACCATTTTTGATCCCTACTAGCCCTTTATGAATTGCATCAGTAAGGTATGGGGCATAATCAAATGTTATTTCCAGGGAGGGGTTTAGAATTTGTGCAATCATCAACATGTAATGGGTTGGCATGTACTTTTCAGCATCTTCTCCAAAGATCCTACATAGTGTCTAATACACACCCTTAGCTCTCACAGTAAATAAATTGAGGGAGAATGGTTCCATTGTGCTGGGGCCTATAACTGTTAAACCCCCTATCTTAACAAAGAACTCTTTCAATGGGCCACTCCTAAGATGATCTCTCTGTGCATTGTAAATCTGGGCTAATGACTCAAAGTCAATAGGCTCTAACAAATTTGAGGCCTCACTGAGCTTGAAAATATTTCTAAACTCATCATCTTTGATTTCAACTAGGGCGGATCCCTTTATATTTCTGATACATCTTGCTACAGGGCCATAATTATGTGCAATTAGGGTCAACAGATCTGCATCCATGAATACACTAGGGACCACAAGTTTTCCTACATCTAGTTCCCATATGCTATTTAAAGAAGCTGGGGAATGTCTCTACCCAAAACTGACTTTGAACAGTCCTAAACCCAATATTCCTATCTCAGGGTCCCTTAACCAATTTCCTTCATCATACAGGCCATCCCCAATTTTTAGACAAGGGTTCTTTGGTACTAACTCTTTAGCCTTAGCCTCGACATTGGTGGACATGGTTAACTGTTCTAAAAAATCATCACAGATGTTCCTATCCTGATAATTCAATTTTCCTGTCAACTCTCTTCTTGGTGCCATTCTGAATAAGCAACTATACCACTTCAAACTAGCACAGACCTCTAATGAAATAATTCACACAGCAATGATTGGAAACAAGCCAGAATTATCAAGAAAAGCACAAAAAACCTGATTATTTGCCTGAAGAGAATTTCTCCGCACCAATTGATCTGCAACAGTCTTTGATGAAACAATACTAACAATCAAGTTGATGCGGACTCTAAAGGACAAGTTGGCATTGAATTTTTAGAAATTAACTCCGCATGCTTAGGCTATCTTTTCAGAATTGAATTTACCAAATCGAATTGGCTCCAACGAGTCATAACTTCTCTGAGTCTTTCCTCTATTTCGGTCTTTCACTATTTCACAGTGCATAAAACCTTTGCACCTTTCTTTCATGAAACAACGCTGGCCATTGGATTACAAGAACTTACACTGCCTTTACCTCCGTCTGATCTCTCTTTGTTAATGTCGGGCCCCACCTTCTTTTCGCTATTTTGTGGGCATTAACACTCATGTACTTTTCCTTCACGAAGCCACGCCAACCATTAGATCAAACTCTAATCACCTAGTCTTTAACTCTAACCAGGACCATCAATCTTACTAACTAACCATGCCTTATTTTGACGGCTAATGGTTTTCACCATTTCATAGAGATTAAGTTGCAGGCATCTTCGGGCCACGAAACAACGAGAACCGTTGGATCAAGCACAAGGTGAATACCTTTTAATAAATGTTAAACCTTTCAAGTGGGCCCTTTATTTTTGGAGATCACTTACTTTACCTAGTCACCGGTTAACAAATGCCACATGGCAATCATCCATTAGCTCAGGATGCTCCTCTGGGTTCCATTTTGAATTTGTCACATGTTTTGCTTCACTATTCTCCACATAACTACCGGTTACACCTAAGCGGGCCCTCAGCTACCTTTCAGAGCCACGTGGCATTCAACACATCACTATTAAACTCTACGAAATGCACCAACTGTCATGCCATGTCATGCTTTCATGTGATTTCCACCTCATTTCGCTACTTCACAAAAACTAATCTTCATTTAGCTTGCGGCTACAAAACCATGAGGATCGTTGGATCAAAACAGACTTGATCGGCTTTTAACTTCATGCTCTACCTATCCTTTGGGCCCGCTGGCCTTTTTTGCCACTTCGTGATGACTAACTTACTAGCATCTTATCTCCATGAATCCACATGGGCCGTCAGATCTCAGGACCTTGCTCATTTTTTATTCTTTCAATGACCACCTAGCCCAGGCCCACTGCGGACCACCAGCTGAGCGCCCCGTCACTGCTCTGTCATCGCTAGCTGGACCTACCACCTTTAGTGGGACCCACCACCTTTTTGCTCCTTCGTGAAAGGTAAAATGTGTGCATCTCCCGGCCATGAATCAACGTGAGCCGTTGATCCTTTTCCAACATGATCACCCTTTAACCAAGGAAGACCACTTGTCTCTGGGACCCGCCACGTGTTTTCATTGTTTGGCAGAACATATACTATGTGCATCTCGGGCTAGCGAATCAATGTGAGCTGTTGGATCACAATCAAGATGCAATTCTTTTATCTTACGGTCAATCCATCTGGTCGCCAAGTTTATTCTTTGATTTACTTAACCTTGAGACCATGTTTGACTTTTTGATTTACCACCTAAACCACCTGGATAGCTAACTGGACTGCCATGTCATTTCGCTACTTTGCGAAGGCTAAATCTTGAGCACCTTTTGGTCATGAATCAACATGGGCCGTTGATCATTCTCTGAGCCAACCACTCTTTACTCTTTGGAAAACCTGCCTGCTTCTGGGCCCCGCTACCTTTCGCTATTTCGCGGAGGGTAAAACTTGATCATCTTCATCCCACGAAATAACGTGGGCCGTTGGATCAAAAAAGAGTTGCATGACACTTACAGGGCCCGATAAACATTAGAAAAAAGGGCAAAGTAATAGGCATATTAAATTTAAAATATTTAAGGGACCGCCTAGGTAAAAAAAACAATGGGGGGGGACACTTCTCATGATAAACAGACCCATCACTTAAGAGGTAAAAAGTAACACAGAATTAGAACTAGGTTTTTACTCAGACACCCTTTGAAGGTTATAACTTAAAACCCTTAAACCTTCTCATTGGCCTACAACAAAATAGAGGTAACAAGGCCCATACCAGACTCAAAATTTAAACAAAATTAGCCAATTATGGATGGAGAACATGATAACTCAATGATGAGCAAATAGTACCAAACTGGTACTGAGAGGGGGGGGTGAATCAGTACAGACAAAATGCAGTCCTAAACTAGTTCAACAACAATTACTCCAATTGACTGGCAAACAATGACACTGGTTTAAAACAAAGTGCAACCGGTAAAGCCCGAGAACAACTAAAACAGTCATAAACCGGTTACTCACTTAGCTTTCCACTCAACTCAAAACTACACTACCATTTCACCTTTATGCATGAACAGGCAATCTATCATCATATCTTCACAATAGCTAGTTCAACATGTTTTATTGATAGGCATAAAACACAGAACCATCATATGCTTAACAGGCAATAACAAAGCATCACAAGATAAAAGCATCACACATGACATACATATTTTTCATGTGGAAACCCAACTGGGAAAAACCACGGTGGGGATGAATACCCACAAGCTTGTTGTTGAACTCTTTGGAAGTCTGCTCTGTTAGGAGCCTTGTCCTGTTAAAGACAGATACAATAGGTTCTGTTAGGAACCGATCCTGTTAGGGATCACCCAGTTAAGAGATGGCTACAATACCCGGTTAAGGGTTAAACCTTGTTACAGGTTACCTTGTTAGAGGATTTCAAGAACTCAATAGCTAAAGGATTTCCAGAGCTCTCTAGCTTTCTAGATCTCAATAACTTTGAGTTACCCTGTTAAGGGATTTACAACAAGCTGGTTAAGGCTACCCTGTTAGGGGATTTTCCAACTGTTGAGGTGGTTAGAGATCAACAGGTATTACAATGATCTAGTAACAACACTCAATGCCAATGCAGATCCGCTTAAGCTCCTCTTCACCTTCTGTGCTCACACTCTATAGGTATCACTTCTCTCCTCCAGTCTGGCAAGAATCACGTATCCCTTCTTGTATACTCACACACAACTTTTGCCAACAAACTCTAAAAGAATCACAACATTGACCTTATAGGACAACAGACAGGTCAGTAGCATAAACCCTAAACCCTAGACCTGTTAGGTTAAGGAATTCAAATGGTTCAATCCTGACTGTTGATCATACTATATTGAATGCAACAGTCTTGATCCAATCTCAAGACATTCTCCATCATTCATTTTCCACCGATTTCATGGTGGCTGATAACCCATCACACGTTGTCACTGTTTACAGACTTTGCACATTCCCGAGGTAGATAGGAACACTCTTCTTTATGCAAGATCCTTCACACGCACAAGGTTGATGTCGCAACATGATCTGTTCTTCATTACAATGCTAACTCATCACACAATGTCACCGATTGAGCCATACAGGCTTGAAGCATTTCAACCGGAAACCCTGAAGTTGAGACTACCAACCGGTAGTGATACAATGCTTCCATGTGTCGGTTCCCATAACCATATTCCGGTTCACCTTGAACAAGCACACCGCCTCACTTTGGCACAAATACCATTTCACAGTGTTATACCGGTTCTCACATATGCCTGTTCATACCTCTTCAACATATTGACATCAATAACAACATACAATGTCATTATGTCCACATATTGCTTCACATAATGCTAACAATCTCCCCCTTTGGCATTGATGACAATATACAAAGATATCTCTCTGCTAACTCATATTCTCCCCAATTTCTACAGATATCTTCTCGACTACACTTCTTCTCCCCCTTTGACAACAATGGCAAAGTGGAGGCACAAACATCCCTATTCCATTATGCTGCTCCCCCTAAGGAGTAGCATCCTTCAACACATCATTCAAAAAAAAAATTGACTATGTAATAGTTGACTGATGTGGAACAAATACTTTTAATTTACCTCCTGAAGGGGCAGTACCCCTAATTCACCTCTTAAATACACAAATGTAGTCTTTGGGAGAGGCTTGGTGAATATGTCTGCTAATTGCTCCTTATTGGACATGTGCTCCAGTGCAATCTCTTTGTTCTGAACCTTTTCCCTCAAGAAATGATACTTAAGCTCAAAGTGCTTGGTTCTAGAATGTAAAATTGGATTCTTGGAGATATTAATTGCACTAGTATTGTCACAAAATATACTTACTGGTTCAGATATAGGAACTTTGAATCCTTTCAATACATGCTTCATCCAAATTGTCTGAGTGCAGTTCATGAAAGCTGCAACATACTCCGCTTCCGCTATAGACTGAGAGGTACAACTCTGCTTTTCACTCATCCATGAGACCAGTCTACCACCAAGGAAGAATGCACCACTGGTTGTGCTCTTCCGGTCATCTACATTACCAGCCCAATCAGCATCTGTGAACACTTTCAAGTTGAAGTCCTTGCTATATGGATACCACAATCCATAGTCAACAGTTCCCTTCAAATACCTAAGAATCCACTTGACTGCAACCAAGTGGGATTCTCTTGGACTTTTCTGGAACCTTGTAATAATGCCGACTACATGTGCAATATCCGGTCTGCTATGCACTACATAATACAATTTACCAATCATTGATTGTTATTCCTTCTCATCAACCAATGTTGAGTCATCCTCTTTGGATAGTTTACAACTTGTCACCATCGGTGTACCAACCGGTTTGCTATCTTCCATGCCAAAGGTCTTCAACACCTCTTTGACATACTTGGACTGAGTGATAAAGATTCCATCCTTCATCTGTTGGATCTGGAGTCCAATGAAGAACTTAATCTCCCCTATGAGTGACATCTCAAACTCTTCCTTCATCTCATCAACAAACTCATGACTCATCTTGTCATCTCCACCAAAGATAATGTCATCAACAAATACCTCATAGATTAGGATCTGATCTCCTTCAAACTTCAAGTAGATATTACTATCTTCACTTGTTCTCTCAAATCCAATCTTCACAAGATGGGAATGAAGGCACTCATACCATGCCCTAGGTGCTTGCTTTAGACCATATAAGGCTTTATATAGCCTACATACCATGTCACTATCTTCAGATAGGGAAAACCCATCTGGTTGCTCAATATACACCTCCTCTTCAAGTACACCATTTAGGAATGCAGATTTTACATCCATTTGATATACTTTGAAGCCTTTAAAAGCTGCATATGCAAGAAGCATACAAACTCCTTCCAATATGGCTATAGGAGCAAAGGTTTCTCCATAGTCTACTCCTTCTTCTTGAGCATATCCTTTGCACACCAATCTAGCTTTGTTCCTAATCACTATGCCATCCTCATTCAGCTTGTTTCTGAACACCCATTTGGTGCCAATGACATTTTTATGCTCCGATCTTGGTACCAAGGACCATGTACCATTTTTCTCTATTTGGTCAAGTTCCTCTTCCATTGCCTTGATCCAGTCTTCATCTTTATGAGCCTCTTTGAATGATTTAGGCTCAAATTCAGAGGTCATACATGAGTTTTCTTTGATCTTTCTTCTTGTAAGGATTCCTGCATCCTTATCTCCTATGATCTACTTAGGATCATGATTCAGCTTGACATACCAAGGAATAGTCTTGACTGGTTCTTCTTTCTTTTCCTCTTCATCCTCATCTTCATCAGTATCAACATTCACCGGTTCAGGAACACTATTACTGGTACTTGGTTGACTGACAACCGGTTCCTAGAAGGTTGTAATTGGCTCATTTACAACTTGCTCACTGCCGGTTTCCTCCGATTTCTCAGAGGTTTCATCAACTCTCACATTGATACTTTCCATAATTCTCTGAGTCCTATTGTTGAAACACTTGAGAGCTTTACTCTTGGTGGAATATCCTAGGAATATTCCCTCATCACATTTAGCTTCAAATTTTCTCTGATGTTCACTTCTCTTGATGTAACATTTGCTACCAAATACCCTAAAGTAGCTAACCACAGGTGTCTTACCAGTCCAATACTCATAAGGAGTTTTGTCCTTACCTTTCTTGATGAATACCCAGTTCATTGTGTAGACTACAGTGCTTACTGCTTCTCTCCAAAAGGTGTGAGCTACCTTTCCTTAAATCAACATGGTTCTAGCTGCTTCAACCACAGTCTGATTATTCCTCTCTACTAGGCCATTCTGCTGTGGAGTCCGGGGGGCAGACAGTTGCCTCTTGATGCCAAATTGTTCACAATACTTGTTGAATTCACTGGAGGTGAATTCCCCTCCTTGATCAGTTCTCAGGCACTTGATCCTTTTACCGCTTTCCTTCTCCACCAATGCCCTGAAAGCTTTAAACTTTACAAGGCTTCAGACTTGTCTTTCAAGAATGTGACCCACATCATTCTTGAGCAGTCATCAGTGAGAATCATGAAGTACCTATCACCCTGCACACTCCTAGTTTTCATAGGACCACACAAATCAGTATGCACAAGATCAAGCAAGTTGTCAGCAGTGAAAGATTTACCTTTAAAGGTTGAGGAAGACATTTTCCCCAATTGACATTCTCTGCACAAGGTATTATCTGATTTGCTTAGCACCGGCAACCCTCTAACTGCCTTGATCTTACTAGCCTTTACAATGTTATCAAAGTTTACCTAGCAGAGTCTCCTATGCCATATCCAGCTATCATCAAATTTAGCCATAAGACATGTACTTATATTTGCATTCAGATGAAATAGGTTACCTTTGGTCTGCATGCCGGTGGCCACCAATTCACCATCTTTTCCTTTGATTCTACAAACTCCATTCTTGAATTCCAGAGTGAGGCCACTGTCATTCAGCTGGGCAACACTCAAAGGGTTGTGTCTGAGACCATCAATCCAGTACACATTGTCAGCACTACTCTTTCCATTCTGAGAGATGGGCCCTTTGCCTTTGACCATGCATGGTGCATCATTGCCAAAGTGAACCACACCTCCATCATACTCCTCCAAGGATAGAAACTTGCTCCAGTCACAAGTCATATGGTGAGAACAGCCACTGTCAATGATCCACTCATTGGAATTATCAAACTGGGAGACAAGAGCCTTCTTGTCTGACACATCTTCTTTGATAGCAACAAACACAATATCTTCATTTTCTTCATCCTCTAATTCTTCATCTGTGACACCTTCATCAACTACCACAAAATAGTTTCTCTGGTTTCCTCTTTTGAATTTCCTGAACCTTTCTAGTTTGTCCTTGTTATCGCCATTAGGATAGTTTATAGCAATATGTCCTATCCAGTTACAAGAAAAGCATTTCAAAGGTAGCTTACCTTTGTATTTATCAGTTCCTTTAGGAAGCTTCCTCTCAAGGAGAGCTTCAAATGCCATCAGAATCTCCTCATCATCCATTTCTCTACTCTGTCTAGGTTCACCACTAGTGCTAGCTTCTTTTCCTTTTCTGGATGGTATAGCAGAGGCTTTAAAAGCTGATTCAGTCTTTTGAACATTGCCATCAAAACTATTTAGCTCATAGGCTATCAACTTGGCTATGATGGAGTCCGAGGATACCTTAGTCTTGTCTATTGATCTCAGCTCCTGAATAGCAGCAACCCTTATTGCATAGACCAGCAATAGGGATCTCAAGACTTTGCTTACCATAGTGGAATCTTCTATTTTACCACCCGCACTCTTGATTTCTCCAACAACTGTTTTGATTCTTATTCCATACTGCTGAATGGTCTCACTTTCAACCATCCCCATATCTTCAAACTTCCCTCTCAGGCTTTCTTCCTTAGCCTGTTTTACATGTTCATCACCACCATAGATATTTTCAAGAGCATCCCATACCTCTTTGTGATTTACCTTGTCCTGAACATCAATAAACTCAATGTCAGATAGACTAGTAATAAGGGCTTCCATGACTTGCCCATTTTCTTGTATCTCTCTCTTTTGGTCATCAGTGAGAGTACCGGTAGGGACAACATAGACATTCTCAACATAACTCCAGTGTTGAGCACCCATGCTTCTGATGAATATCTTCATCCTATCTTTCCATATATCAAAATTTTCCCTATTAAACTTTGGACCTTCCCTCTTCATCATTTGACTAGGATCTTTACCTTAAGCAGTTAAGCTTACAACACAGAGGACCTGGAGGATGCTCTGATACCAATTGATAACTCAATGATGAGAAAATAGTACCAAACTGGTACTGAGAGGGGGGGGTGAATCAGTACAGACAAAATGCAGTCCTAAACTAGTTCAACGACAATTACTCCAATTGACTGGCAAACAATGACACTGGTTTGAAACAGAGTGCAAGCGGTAAAGCCCCAAAACAACTAAAATAGTCATAAACTAGTTACTCACTTAGCTTTCCACTCAACTCAAAACTACACTACCATTTCACCTTTATGCATGAACAGGTAATCTATCATCATATCTTCACAACAGCTAGTTCAACATGTTTTATTGACAGGCATAAAACACAGAACCATCATATGCTTAACAAGCAATAACAAAGCATCACAAGATAAAAGCATCACACATGACACACATATTTTTCACGTGGAAACCCAACTGGGAAAAACCACGGTGGGGATGAATACCCACAAGCTTGTTGTTGAACTCTTTGGAAGTCCGCTCTGTTAGGAGCCTTGTCCTGTTAAAGATAGATACAATAGGTTTTGTTAGGAACCAATCCTGTTAGGGATCACCCGGTTAAGAGATGGGTACAATACCTAGTTAAGGGTTAAACCTTGTTACAGGTTACCTTGTTAGAAGATTTCAAGAACTCAATAGCTAAAGGATTTCCAGAGCTCTCTAGCTTTCCAGATCTCAATAACTTTGAGTTACCCTATTAAGGGATTTACAGCTAGCCGGTTAAGGCTACCCTGTTAGGGGATTTTCCTACTATTGCGGTGGTTAGAGATCAACAGGTATTACAATGATTTGGTAACAACACTTAATGCCAATGCAGATCCGCTTTAGCTCCTCTTCACCTTCTGCACTCACACTCTGCAGGTATCACTTCTCTCCTCTGGTCTAGCAAGAATCACGTATCCCTTCTTGGATACTCACACACAAATTTTGCCAACAAACTCTAAAAGAATCACAACATTGACCTTATAGGACAACAGACAGGTCGGTAGCATAAACCCTAGACCCTAGACCTGTTAGGTTAAGGAATTCAAATGGTTCAATCCTGACCGTTGATCATACTGTATTGAATGCAACAGTCTTGATCCAATCTCAAGACATTCTCCATCGTTTGTTTTCCACTGATTTCATGGCGGCTGATAAACGATCACACGTTATCGCCGTTTACAGACTTCACACATTCCTGAGGTAGATAGGAACACTCTTCTTTATGCAAGATCCTTCACATGCACAAGGCTGACGTGGCAACATGATCTGTTCTTCATTAAAATGCTAACTCATCACACAATGTCACTGGTTGAGCCATACAAGCTTCAAGCATTTCAACTGGAAACCTTGAAGTTGAGACTACCAACTGGTAGTCATACAACGCTTCCATGTGCCAGTTCCCATAACCATATGCCAGTTCACCTTGAACAAGCACACCGCTTCACTTTGGCACAAATGCTGGTTCATAGTGTTATACTGGTTCTCACATATGCCGGTTCATACCTCTTCAACATATTGACATCACTGACAACATACAATGTCATTATGTCCACATACCGGTTCACATAATGCCAACATAACATCCATTTTTAAAACATTGATAACACAGTGTTCAAGTGGAAGATATTACTTCCTGTCTGAATACTGGTTGCAATCTCCAAACCAGTCTTGTTAATGATTTTGCACTTTCTATCTTTAAACTGATGTTGAAAACCCTTATCAACCAATTGACCAACACTCAAAAGATTATGCTTTAAACCTTCTACACAATAGACATTATCAGTATTATGCTTTCCATCCAAAGAAATAATACCTCTACCTTTGATCATACATGCCTTGTCATCTCCAAATCTAACTTGACCGCCATTGTATTCTTCCAGGGATAAATTTTTTGTTGTATCTCCAGTCATATGTTGTGAGCATCCACTATCAATTACCCATTCATCCTTATCTTCAACTTTTGTTGCCAGGGCCTTTTCTTCATTTCTGATAGTTGATTCTGGTTCATCTTCCTTCAAAGCATAGAACACCCATTCCTTTCCATTGCCAGATCCACTAGCAGAGTCATCCGTTACTCCTTCCTCATCTGCTATGTAGCATTGCTTACTTTTCTTGAATATATATCTATTCTAGTTAGGCTTAAAATATTTCTTAACTCTTTCCTCAAACCTTGCATTCCTTTCAGGACATCTAGATGCAAAATGACCAATCTTATTACATGCAAAATATTTAAAAGGTGTTTTTCCTTCACACTTACTTCCAGTTGGTCCTTTAGGTACTCTTCTAGCAAATAAGGCTTCAAGTTGCTCAAGTTCTTCATCTTCTTTCCTCATGTCTTCCAATTCTTTTGCATACAGTGCTTTCCAATCACTTTTGCCGGTAGATGTTGATGATGATGCATGAAAAGCAAGTTCAGACTTTACAACTCTAAAAGATCCAAATTCTTCAAGCTCAAAAGCAGATAATTTCCCAATCAAAATGTCTCTATTAACTGAAGTGTTTGCCATTGTTCTTAACTCATTTATTGCAGTTGCCTTCATCTTGTAAGCCGGTGAAAGGGTTCTCAAGACTTTGGAAACTATTTCATCTTCACTTAGAAATCCTCCACAAAATTGAATTCCCATAACAATCTCATTTACTCTTTTCATAAATACAACAATTCTTTCATTATCTTCCATTTTCAAGTTTTCATATCTTACCCAGTAACCATCAAGTTTAGCAATTTTGATAGTAGGATCACCTTCATTCAAAGTTTGCAATTTGTCCCACATAACCTTAGCCGATGATTTATCAGTCAATCCCATGACTGTTGATCAGTAAGTGCACATAAGAGGGCTTCTCTAGCTCTGCAATCATTTTCAATATTCTTATCCAAGTTTGCAGGAGCAGGATTGCCAGAAGCCAAATCATAAGGTGTGTATCCTTTCTCAGTGATCTCCCAAATATCCTTGCCAAGACATCTAAGATGAGTCTCCATTCAAATTTTCCATATCCCATAATTTTTTCCATCAATCTTAGGGATTTCTCTTCTAAAAATAGTTGCCAATGGATTAGAAGTGTTAGTTGCCATAGGATCTACCTCAAGTGGTTAAGCTTCTGCAAAAGAGGACCAAAGCTCTGATACCAATTATTAGGATAACCGATGAACAACTGAGAGGGGGGGGGTGAATCAGTTGTTAATAGATTATAACTTTTTATCCACAATACAATTAACCAGATAATTAATGTAAAGAAACCATACCACATAACACCATGATTTGTATGTGGAAAAATTGAAAAGGGAAAACCCACAGTGGGAAGCCTACCCACAATCAAATGATAGTTCTGTAGAAAGTATGTGATACAATGAGGGGCTTGCACTTGCAGAAAGGCACACTGCCTAGAGCATACTTCTCATTACAAAGAGTCTCATTGACTACAGAGAGGCTACAACCATCTCAAGATAAATGGACAACAATCCAATAGAGTGAATTGCTAGAAATAGCATCTACCATGCCTTATTACAGTCCCGGTTAAGCTCAATGCCAGAGGACTAAATCCTCTTTGAATCCAATCTGATCACCAATGATCGACCAACTCCTCTGCCTGAATGATATTACAATATTCTCACATTACATTCCTTGACCATGACATTTTCTATAACCATGATACACTACAAGAGTTTCTACCTCTTATTTATACAAACCCTAAGGCCTAAACCAATTAGGTCAGCCACCTAAAAGATATTACAATAAGATCATTACATAATTCCATATTACAATGTGTACATTAGGAAATAGGAAATCATCACAAGACAAGATAAACGTAATAGCTCAATCACAAATGCATTCATTGCAATGAATCTATCCTAAGACACATTCAATAGAGACATGAAATCAAAACATTCAAAATTAAAGACATATGCATACCAATGGTAGACTTGAATGCTTCTTCATGCAGCTCCATTGTCCTTCTTTCTTCTCCAAATAGCCTTTGTTTGTGGATCTCACCTTCAAGTGCACAAACCTAATGTGAAAGCAAGATTGATATTGGCACAAGAGTACTAGAAGAAGTGATTATTTCTCATTATCTGATTCTATGATTATGTGATTGCAAAAGTGATTACCAATTGGGGATTAGGGACTTTGATTGAAGAAATTCATCCAATTTATAGACAAATTGGAGAAATGATCAAATTAGCATGATATTGATTTGAATAGAAATTCAAATCAAGAATAGCAAAGATGACAAATTGCTATGCAAGGACTTATGATGATTTATGACAATTTATGACAAATTGCTATGCAAGGACTTATGACAAGATTTTGAAATAGAAATAGACATTTAGGAATTTTGGAGAAATTAGAAAATTAAGTTGGAAATGATGACTTGGAAATTAGAAAATTGATGCAAATTAGGTAAATTAATTAATAATTTCTCATTAATTAATTAATTTACAAAAATAGGAGGAATTAATTAGCCAATTAAATAAACATTTAATTGTGACAAGAAGACTTAGGATAAATAAATAAATTATTTAACCTAGAGGGAAAATGCCAAACAAGATTAAATGAATAAATCATAAAACCTTGGAAGATGAATTAGAAATACAAGGACGACAATTAGGTCTTGACAAAGGATCGTTGATATTGATTCGATCATGATTTTGAATTGATAAATGATTTGATTGATAAATGCACCGAGGAACAATGACAAATTGATCCAAATTGACATGATTGAAGAGGATAAGGATCGATGACAAATCGATCGTAAAACGACGAGATTGACAAGTTGATAAGAGATTGACAAGATCGACCAAAATCATGATTAAAGATTGCTATCGACAAGACCTAATTTGAAAGCGATAAATGAAGAACGCAGAAGAAGGACTCGATGTTTGCAAATGATAAAGACCAAGTGCGTGACATAGGAGAAATGTTAATGCGACGCAAAAACCTAAAATGAGGCAATGCGCAAATGTTAAAGTATGACTCCGCAAGCGTTGACCATTTTTAGGTGTCTACATTTTGCCCCTCTTTGAGACAATGCGATTTTAAGCGTTGTTTCAAAGAACAATAATGAAAATGCCCCGGATGTTGACAATGACATATGAAAATGCCCCAGACAATAACAATGACATATGAAAATGCCCCAGACAATAACAATGACATATGCATGCCCCCTCGAGGAATTGGCCAGAAACATGCAGAAAAGAGGCCAATTGATCGATAAGAATGATAGAAAATGATAGGATCAAATGGACTACCAAGACTGACCGAAGAAATGTTAGTAAGAAGAAATTAGACAGAGGATAGGTAGAGATGAAGAAATACTTGCTTTCACCAATGCACAGAAGTAGGTGAGAACCTTTATTTGATATGGAAAAATGGATGAGGCGCTACATGGCAATGAAGGCTAGAGTGATAATGCAATCCCTTTGCATAAGACAGACACATCGCAGACAAACAACAATCACAACCAAAAGAAAAGGACCATGAACCATCCCGGTCACTCTAAATCACTTAGTGATATCATCGAGCAACATAGGAACATGATTGAAGATAAATCAATAAAAAGATAAGATGCACAAATTCCAACAAATCAAACAAACATCTTGATCTTCATTGTCAAAAGTTGAAAGTGTTGATAGGACGATCATGCTATCTGGTTTTAGGACATGCGGTACCCCATCTAAGATAGGACACAGTCTGCTTTCGAGTATACCACACCCTGTATAAGACCCATGATAGTAGAGACAAGGACAAATGATTTGGAGGTTGATTGATATGACAATTCGGATCAGTTTGAATGCCTGGTTTGAATAAAAACGTTCATCTGTTAATGCGTGATTTCAATAAAGCACAGTGTGTGATTGCGTGTCGTTGGATGTATACTTAGTGATTTGTCTATGCACAAAGGGATCATTTATTGCAAAATGCGTGTTTTTGGATTTTAATGTTTTTGAAATGTTTTTGTGTTCATTTTTTCAGGACTTTTTATGATTTTTTTTTTAGAGATTTTCATTTTTTCAGTTTTTAGATACTTTTTTCAGGACTTTATTCGATTTTTTTGCTTGAAGATTTTTTTAGGACTTTAGTTGATTTTTTTTGAATTTTTTCAAGACTTTATTTGATTTGTTTTTTTTTTAAGAGATTTTTTCAGGACATTTTATGATTTTTTTAATGATTTATTTCAGGACATTTTTCAATTTTTATGAGATTTTTTTCAGGACATTTTTCAATTTTTAAGAGATTTTTTTTTTTCAGGACATTTTTCAAATTTTTTTTTTTTTTAATGATTTTTGCCCCCAGTGTCTAGCAAGGCAAGTAATATGACAAGTGAATAAATAGGCTTGCTGAAATGATGGTGGATAGAGGGAAGACAAAGGCCTTTTATCATGGAGACAATACGGATGCAATTTTCAAGGGCTATGGCGTGATGGGACAAGAGACTGGATATGACAATGTATATCAGTGACATGGCATGAGGGACATGTCAAGAGGTTTTTGAAACCATGTTTAAATTTTGCATCCTTATGTCAGATCAAGATCAAGGAATGAAATAGAGTGTATGGATAGTGATAAGATATAGATAGGATAAGCAAGACCAAGAATGGATAAGGGACATGGACTGAAGGTCGGGGTAGGATACGGGATAGTGGCAGAAAGTTGCAATAAGACAGGGATTATGGATGAAAGGTTATAATAAGCAAATGGATAAATGACCAAAAGCTATGATAGACTGAAAGCTGCAAACAAGATGCATGATGCTCATGAAGATCCTCAGCCTTGTCAAGATCAAAGGTGGAAAGAGAAACTGGACATGAGGGACAATAGGATATGAAGGGTAATGACTGGGGTATGATAGGATAATGAAGGGCAATAGGATATGAAGGAGTATGACATGGGTTCGATAGGATAATGGAACAATGAAGGACAAAAAGATATGATAGGATAAAAATTGCCCCCTAGTGTGGTGTGCAAGAAGTTCATGGATTACGCATGACGCCTGTTTGCCAGGTTTTCATCACGGTACTTGCCCAAGGTGCCTGTTTGCCAGGTTTTCACCAGTGGACGAATTATTTTTTCTTTATTTTTTTCTTTCTTTGTCTTTTTTCACTTTTTTTTTGTTTTTTTGTATTTTGAATTTTTCAATAGAAGATGGACACATGATAGGGGATGGAAGAAGGACTCAAGCATCTTTTTGTTTGGAGAGTAGCCTTGAAAAAAAAAATGGACCATGACCTTTAAAAGTATGCTCAAAGACATTGGTAGGATAAGGACATGGAAAATGAGATGAAACTAAGGCAAGGATTTATGCAAAGGATTGGATCAAAGGGATGGAAGGATGGAAAATATGCATTGGATAATGGATAGGGTATTGGAAGAACTGGGCTTCAGTGGAATGAAATGTTGGCAAGATCGACATTGGCACACACCTTGAGGGGTGATGGACTGATGGAGGAAAAATGTATTTTGGATATTGAGATTTTGATGGAGGAAAGGCTATGGATTTTGGGACATAAGGGCCCAAAACGGATGAAGAAGGTGGTGGAGAAATAAACTTGGAAGGTTTAGATGGAGGAATAGCAACTTTGGATGCCAAGTTGGATGTTTTTTTAGGCTTTTGTGCTTCAAGGAGCTGCTTAGGGATCCACATGGTTTTTGATTTTTCATGCTTTTGTGGTTCCTTGGAGTGCATTTCTTGCACAAGGGATTTAGGAACCCATATATATTTTGACTTTTCTTTATTTTGCTCAGTGGGCCTTTGTGGCCTTTTGGATATTTCTTTTTCTATATAGATCATATTGTTCTTTTTTTTGACATGTCGATTATATTGGACATGTTGATCCTTGAATACATGTGGATTTCTAGACTTATGACTTTTATACTTGGCATCCAAATTGCTTGGAGGGGGAAAGGAATGCATGGATGGATATGAATGAAATGGACTTATTTTGGATGGATGAAATTTACTCAAGGATGTGTGCCTTTGCTGACCTTGCATAGAGGACGAAGGGATATAAGGACCTAAGATGGATGGAAGGGCTGATGGAGAAGGGATATGTTTGGATTGTGATGGAGGCATACCAACGTCTTGAGAGTGAGTTGTGTAGACATGCCCCTTAAGATCTTCTTTGCCTTTATGGATATCTTGACTTGTAGGATACTCTTTTCTTTGGGAAGAAGACATGAGTCCATTATGAGGTGGATATGATATGAGAGAAATAATGAGATCTTGAAGTGGATCGGATTGGACCAAAGTGGAAGAACCCATTATGCATGTCGAGGGTTCATGAACATCTTGCACTAACACGTTAGGATCATGAGTGGGATTAGGATCATGAGGGGGACTAGGATTGTGTTGTGGACATGGTTCAATGATAGGCTCTTCAAGATATGGAATGGGAGAAATAATGGGATCATCAAAAGGAATGAGATCTTGGAGTGTATATGGAGAATTAGGACAAGGAGATGGAGGAACAAAAGGATCTTGTGGAGGATCTGAAGGAATGATTTGATCTTGACAAGGAGGAAGATCATTGGAATCCTCTTTAAAGGTGCTTTGCTCTTGACTTTCAATGGGATCATCATAAAGGATGGAAAAGATATCTTGATCTTTCTCAGGAAGTGGAATGTCAATGGGATTTGAAAGGACATTGTGTTCATGAAATGGTAGGGGATTGTTTGGGATTGGATGGATTGGGATATCTTGATCTTGCCCGCGGAATGGAGTGTCAATAGGACTTTGGATAGGATGGACAAGAATAGGGGAGTCATCATGAGTGTCTAGGAATATGGGGTCCTGGTCAACAATTGGATGGGATGATAAGGTTTCATGATCTTGATCTTGATCTATTTCAAGACACGTTTCTTCATGCTCTAAATTATCCTCTTGACATGAGGTTGGACTTTGGATATGCATGGGGGATTCTGACAAGGAATCAATGTTTTGGCATGAAGGAGATGCACTTTGAACATTTGTGATGGATTCTAGCAAGGAATCAATGCTTGAACATGAGGAAGAGGGACTTCGAATGGGGTCCTCTAAAACAGGTAATGGCAATAAAGTGCATGGTGGCATTGGGTCTTGTATTTCTGAAACATGACAAGGATGTGCATCATGAATTGGATTATCTTGGCAATCAATTATGGATAGCTCTTGGATAATTGCATCCTTGGGTGTATTGTTTGATGAGGACAATATGGAAGGTTCTTGTGAAACTTCTAAAGGTGTAGGGATAGATGCCACTGGAGAGTCCATTTGTTTGCGGGGGAATGAGGCATTGCTAGACATTGGTGTATTATCTTGATCTTCCTCAAAGAACTCACTTGGTAATTTCCTTAAGAGCATTGCAATAAAGCCACCTTTCTTTCGAGGTTTTGACATAATTGTATCTGGAATTTGAACTTGTTTGGCAAGGAGTTGGTTCTGATCTGATGTCATGTTTTGATATTGGACTTGGTTCAATTGTTCCGACATGCTTGAAACTTGGGTTGGTGTGTGCTGCAACCTTTGTTTTTGAATGTTTGGTTGTTGTTGTTGACATTGATATTCCACCATTGGTTGAACTATTTGTTGACATTGTATAGTTGGTTGGACATATTGTTGAAATTGGACCATTGGTTGTATTGGTTGTATATGTTGAACAATTGGTTGTGATGGTTGAAAATCTGATTGATAGTAAACACCTTCTTATTCTTGTTGTGGAGGCACATAATGTTGAAATTGATGTTGTCTCTTTTCTTGAAATTGTTTCATCATCTCTATTTGGGAGAGGAGAGCTAGTATGTCTGATCGTTCGATAAGAGATCTTACATCAATTGGCTCAATATTTGGATTTCGACCTAGAAGTTTTTGAAACATTTTGGACATTTGTGATCTATTCTTCTCAATGTTTTTCACTCTTTGTTCCAATATCTCCTCTTCTTGAGCTAGCTTCTCCTTTAGTTTTTGTATTTGGAGACTTGTTTCATCATAAAAAGTTTGATCAATGTTGTTTTGTTGTTGGGTTGGATAGAATTGTGATTGCATTGTCGGTTGATATGTCAAACTTTGTTGCATCATTGGTGCTTGGAACCTTGTTTCAATAGACATGTCACTATGCAAATGCAATATTTTTGGAATTTTTCAAGGATAATGTATGATATGCAACTAAATGCAAACTAAATAAATGAAGATGCAATCTATGGTAAGAATGCAATCTATGTTTTTGTTTGTTTTTGAAGATTTTGACAAACTTATGAATGCAAATCTAAGAGAGGGACCCTTGGGAAATTGGAATGATGTCTAGACCTCAAAGGACAAAAGGACTTAAGTGACAAAGGACAAGATGACAATGTCTCCCCTATATGCTTGGATACTAAGCTAGGTTTGATGAAATGACATGGATGACAAAAGGACAAAGGGTTTGATAAGGTCTAGACCTCCTAACAATGACTTAGGGTTTATCGAAGATTTGGAATTACTCAAGTATGACAAAACCTAGTTTGAGACTATATGCAAAAGGACAATTAATATGCAAATGATCTTAATATGATATGATAATGACCTAAGCTTAATGAAGAGACTTAGGGTATGCAAATATGAATGTATGACAATGGTATGACTTTAATGCAAGAGGACACATGCAAATGGATGACCCTTATTGAAAAGAGTATGACTTAGGTGAAACCTAACCTTGGTACTTGACAATGAACTTTGCAAAATGCAACCTAGGATGAACCTAAATGTAAATGACATGCTTGTTGAGATAAGATTTTGAACAATGTTTGCTAACCATGCTTGAAGATGAGTTTTGAAGATTTGTTGGACCTTTGTTGGATGAATGTCTCTTGTGTTTAATCTTATGTTTTGAATCAATTTGTTTTTGCTTTTGAAATGGGATGCAATTCAACTTTTGACAAGCAAAGAATACAAGATATTGCAACTTAGACTCAAGACAATCATGCTCATTTCCACATTTCTTATGGTAGGCAAAGACATTAGGTACTTGAGAGGTAGACTCATTATGAGATTCAAGGAGAATACATAGATGCTTGACTCCATGGGCTCCCCTCCATGGCACTCACTTCTCAGGGCAGCCAAGCATCAGTCCCCATGGAAATCTCCCCATGGCGAACTTAGTATCTCTTCCAAGTATCCGAATCTGTCCTTCTCAAGCAACTAGAAGGATTTTTTGGCCTCTAAAAACAAGGTGTTTAGTAAGGATTTCTATTAAGCATTACTCCTCGATGTCACGCAAGCGTGATTGAGACATTAAGCCCATCAAGATACCAAACAAATCTAGTCGTGCAAGCATGATTTAGACCAAGAGGCCCTACTTAGATGTTGATATGAGAAAGAGTCCAAGGGTCATCATTTCCCAAGTAACTGCAATTCCCACGTAACCCTTCCTTCAAAGCTTTCGCTCATCAGGTATTTGTTTATAGTGAGTTAGAATGCCAAGGAATTCTAGCCATACTCACTTTGGGTCATTCCCTTCTCACGATTATCACTTTCTTGCAAAAGCAAAGAGGTCGGGAAGGCAGGCCCTCTAAAGGAGACACACAATCAACAACACAAGCATGGTATCGAAGATCTGGATTTCTGATCACCCTAAGAAGGATGAGAGCATACTCTCCTACTCCAATGTCATACTCAACAATAAAAGCAAACAAATGTTCATTCCAACCTATTTAGAAATCACTAGGTGCCTAAAAATTAAATACAAACACAAAGTTTGATTGTTTCTCCAAGGCAACCTGCAAAAACCCAAGTTAGAAGTTTGATACGCTTATTCTTTGACTTTTGAATCTGCACAAAGCGTGTTAGTAGTTTGATTTATTGTCTTTGCCATGCATATGCCAAGATTCGGCACAGATAATTAGTACCAAAATCCAAAGCATAGAAAACAGAATGCAAAAACACAACAAATTTCAAGTAAACACTGCATTTTTTACCTCTATTCTGGACTTTACACAGACGCAGAACCCATGACATAGGCACAGAATGCAGGACACAAGCATAGAATTTCTTCAACACAGGCATAGAATGCTCAACACAGGTGCAGGATGTAGGACACAGACGCAGAAGTCTCCAGAAAACCCTACACGACCCTGTTTTTGGGTTTTTGGCCTGCAAAATCAACTTGAAAGCACTCCAAAACACAGTAAAGAGGTTAGAAGGTTAGTGTTCACGTCGGGTTCACCAATTAATGTACATTAGGAAATAGGAAATCATCACAAGACAAGATAAACATAATAGCTCAATCACAAATACATTCATTGCAATGAATCTATCCTAAGACACATTCAATAGAGACATGAAATCAAAACATTCAAAATTAAAGACATATGCAAACCAATGGTAGACTTGAATGCTTCTTCATGCGGCTCCATTGTCCTTCTTTCTTCTCCAAATAGCCTTTGTTTGTGGATCTCACCTTCAAGTGCACAAACCTAATGTGAAAGCAAGATTGATATTGGCACAAGAGTACTAGAAGAAGTGATTATTTCTCATTATCTGATTCTATGATTATGTGATTGCAAAAGTGATTACCAATTGGGGATCAGGGACTTTGATTGAAGAAATTCATCCAATTTATAGACAAATTGGAGAAATGATCAAATTAGCATGATATTGATTTGAATAGAAATTCAAATCAAGAATAGCAAAAATGACAAATTGCTATGCAAGGACTTATGACGATTTATGACAATTTATGACAAATTGCTATGCAAGGACTTATGACAAGATTTTGAAATAGAAATAGACATTTAGGAATTTTGGAGAAATTAGAAAATTAAGTTGGAAATGATGACTTGGAAATTAGAAAATTGATGCAAATTAGGTAAATTAATTAATAATTTCTCATTAATTAATTAATTTAC
Source organism: Cryptomeria japonica (assembly GCF_030272615.1). Lineage (NCBI taxonomy): Eukaryota > Viridiplantae > Streptophyta > Pinopsida > Cupressales > Cupressaceae > Cryptomeria > Cryptomeria japonica. The sequence goes on along the minus strand of NC_081408.1, from coordinate 583,338,549 downwards.
AAAAATAGGAGGAATTAATTAGCCAATTAAATAAACATTTAATTGTGACAAGAAGACTTAGGATAAATAAATAAATTATTTAACCTAGAGGGAAAATGCCAAACAAGATTAAATGAATAAATCATAAAATCTTGGAAGATGAATTAGAAATACAAGGACGACAATTAGGTCTTGACAAAGGATCGTTGATATTGATTCGATCATGATTTTGAATTGATAAATGATTTGATTGATAAATGCGCTGAGGAACAATGACAAATTGATCCAAATTGACATGATTGAAGAGGATAAGGATCGATGACAAATCGATCGTAAAACGACGAGATTGACAAGTTGATAAGAGATTGACAAGATCAACCAAAATCATGATTAAAGATTGCTATCAATAAGACCTAATTTGAAAGCGATAAATGAAGAACGCAGAAGAAGGACTCGATGTTCGCAAATGATAAAGACCAAGTGCGTGACATAGGAGAAATGTTAATGCGATGCAAAAACCTAAAATGAGGCAATGCGCAAATGTTAAAGTATGACTCTGCAAGCGTTGACCATTTTTAGGTGTCTACACAAGGATATGCCATGTAGGCTTAATAAAAAATCCATAAATCCTCCTGAAACATCCCGGTAACATGTAGAGTACACGTTAGCATGATACCAGTCCATAACCTAGATACGTACTAGACCTATTCTAGGTCCACCATGCCAAAGCAATGTCTTCAAGTAGTTGAAGCATGATCAAAGAACATCTTCAACATCCTGTTATCCATGAAGAAGCTGCACCAACACTAATTATGCATCTTGTCACGATTCCTCAATGAAAGCTCTACCGGTAAAGCCTTAAACTAGTGCTGGTAAGGGTTTACCAGAGTGTATGATAGAATCAGATTACCAAGCCAATACCAACTGACCAAAATGTTCTCATGGGGCATATAACACATGAAATCAAACATACTTCACTGATCCAAACGTGCCGAAAGTGTCCAACAAATAGTCTCTTCTGCTAGTAACACTAGATCGTCTACTAGTAACCAAAACCTGTCTGTCGGTAATCAACCATAACAACTAGTGTTGACATCAATTACAAAACATCAATGCAACACATAATCAATTCATCCATAATGCCAACATGGTGTACCAGTAGGCACTTCACAGATACCACACCAACACCGGTAGGACAAAAGGATTTCTTTGGTCACCAACAATGCAGGCTGACATGGTTTAGTAAAGGTTATTGTTAGTCTCAACCGGTGCTAAGAGGGGAGGGGCAAATCAACACTTAATCAAAATTTCACAATCTAACTTTTATCTTAAATCTTCATTCATCTAATATCCAACAATATACTTATTCACTAAAGTAAAATATAAAAGAATGAAATGTTGATAGTGACACCAAGGATCTATCTCATGGAAACCCAATAGGGAGAAAACCACAGTGTGAGTAGGAACTCACAAAATTTGGACTCTTCTAGAGTACACCCGGTTAAGAGCCATCCCTATTAGGAGATTCCAAAGACACTGTTAAGTGCCACCCGATTAAGGGATTTTGATCAAGGTCGGTTAGTGCCTTTACCTCGTTAAAGGTAGTCTGGTTAAAGGACTTAGAACATTAGTTAAGATGTTACCTAGTTAAGGGATTTTACAATAGGGACATGTTAAAGTCCACCCAGTTAAGGGATTTATGTTGCAGTTGTTAGAAAGCAACAGATGGATGATCTGCTGAATTAGCTACTAATAGCTTGATCAAATCTCAATATGCATTCCACTCAATACACACCGGTTGTGTCTTCTTTGCACAACACCAATTTCATTCTTACACCTTTGCCTATTCACTCAGCCAGTCACCTATCCATCAACAATGCACTTTGTCGATCCTCTAACCTTTGGCTCTGCACTCTGTCGGTCCTCTGTCCTTTAGCTCTGCACTCAGCCAGTTCTCTGTCCTTCGGCTCTGCACTCAGTTGGTTCTCTGTCTATTGACTCTGCACTTAGTAGATATACCTCTCACACACACACTCAACTATGCCTATACCTCTTAACACTTCCTCTCACTCTACTCTTCACCTTGGATCACCTTCAACATGTTTCAAATTTCACGATCAAAACTTTCAGAAAGAGCTCGAGAACTCTTTATACATTTTCTGTCGACATCTTCAAGCATATCCTCAATCAGATCAATCAAGGATTTCAGAATATTTCAAATTCAAACTCTCTCACTCTTTCTTTGTGCACCTTTTAGCAATTCTGCCAAGTGTTTAACTAGTTTTGCCACCACATCTCCCAAGGATAGAAACTTCTAAGTCAAGTTCAGTCAAATCAATGCGAACTAGAGAATCTGCATGTAATAATGCTTGACTGCATGATAACTAAAAGTTAGCTTTACCAACAAATGATTTGGGGTAGACACAAGCTTACCAACTCATTCTTTTCAACCGCAACTAAATGGTTGATCACTGCTCCAAGATTTATGGTGATCGCTTGTCTTCCTTCTGTCATACCGGTGTACTAGTATGTAACTACACTTCTTACTTTACCGGTTCATTCTTTAACTATCGGTTTGTTGTGCTAGCATCATGTGTTTCCCCTATTTGCCAGTGAGTTACCGGTTGGTTGAAGAAAACAAGTTTTCTTGCTTGAGTCACCTTTTGTAACTTTACCAACAACAAAGTGACTGATCTTTTTTAATGATAGATCGGTTGACTTAATGTGTGTTACCTTGAGCTGAAGTAACCTTTGATCATTCAATATCAATGTTGTTTCCATTCACTATTGCTTACTGAAAAGCAACACCACTTTACCTATACCACTTCATCGGTTAGTGTCTTCACTGATAAGTGTTGGGCATCAATGACAAACCTTAGCATATATACCGGTTTTCTAGATTTGACCAATTTTGTCAATGCCAACAATCCAACAATCTCCCCCTTTGGAATTGATGGAAAACACTTTAAACTTTGGCTAGTTCGATGCATGTTTATTCACCTCTATAATAGTCCAGTCATTCTACCCTAAGTGAAGAATATCTCCCCCTATCACTGATATCTGCCAATTATCAAACACTCTTAACATATTCTACCAATGTTCAAACACACTTAACATATCTCCCCCTTTGATAACAATACGAAAGAGTCCATTCTCAATACTTACAAGACTGCTCCCACTAACTGGAGTAGTCCACATTCATCAATCTAGTTGTTTTCATTTGAAAAAACTTGAAATTATACCAGATTGATGTAGAACCCTATTTACTTACTTTGCTAAATGGAGGGGCATAACCCCCAGCTTACCTCTGAGATAGTCAAAGGTTTCCTTTTGTAGTGACTTGGTGAATATATCAGCCACCTTCTCTTTTGTTGGTATGTACTCCAACATCACTTCCTTTTCTTGAACTTGTTTCCTTAGATAGTGATATTTGATGGCTATATGATTCATTTTGGAGTGCATCACTGAGTTCTTAGATATTTCAATGGCACTGGTGTTGTCACAATGATTCACTACCGGTCCAACCACCTTTTCTTGAATTCCTTCCAGCAATTGCTTGATCCAAACTATCTGCATGCAATTAATTGCAACAACTACATACTCAGCTTCAGTTGTAGATTGAGATATGCAGTTTTGTTTCTTACTTGTCCAAGATACAATCCTTTCTCCAGGAAAGAATGCTCCTCCATTGGTTCTCTTCCTATCATCGATGTTTCTAGCCCAATCTAAATGAGTGAAGATACTTAAACTAAAGTCTCCTTTGTGTGGATACTAGATACCATACTCATCAGTCCCCTTTAGGTATCTGAATATTCTTTTGATTGCCATCATGTGAATTTCTTTTGGATTTGCAGAAAATATGGCAACCAAGCCAACAACTTATGCTATGTTTGGTCGGCTATGTACTGTATATTGTAATTTACTGATCGTGGACCGGTAAAGTATCTTATTCACTTCTTTAGCCTCATCATGTTTAGATAGCTTGCAACCTGTAACCGTTGGAGTTCCAACAGGTTTGCAATCTTCCATTCTGAAAGTCTTAAGAATTTCTCTTATGTACTTAGTCTGACCGATAAAGATGCCATTCTTTAATTGAGAGACTTGTAGGCCAATAAAAACTTAATCTCACCAATCATGGACATCTCAAATTATTGTTGCATTTGTCCTACCAAGCTTTTTCTCATCTCATCATCTCCCCCAAAGATGATGTCATCTAGAAAGATCTTAGCAATTAGGTGTTTTCCTCCAGCTCCATTCATTAGATACATGTTACTATTATCACTGGTTCTTTTGAACCCAATTCTTAGTAGATATGAGTGTAACCTCTCATACCAAGCTCTCGGTGCTTGTTTCAACCCATACAGAGCCTTCTGCAACCTGCATACCATATTCCTCCCATCTTTAGATGAAAACCCTTCCAGTTTCTCTATGTATACTTCTTCCTCTAACACCCCATTTAAGAATATTGATTTGACATCCATTTGGTATACTTTAAACCTTTTATAAGAAGCATAGGCTAGCAAAATTCTGACCCCTTCCAGTCTAGCTACTGGTGCAAAGGTTTCTCCATAGTCCAAACCTTCTTCTTGAGCATAGCCCTTATAGACCAATCTTTCCTTGTTTCTTATTACCTTACCAGTTCCATCCATCTTATTTCTGAACACCCACTTGGTGCCTATTACATTTTTATTTTCTGGTTTGGGTACTAGAGTCCATGTATCATTTTTCTCTATTTGCTCCAGTTCTTCTTCCATGGATTTGACCCAATCATCATATTTCAGAGCCTCCTTTTCTTTTTTGGGCTAAAAAATGGAGAGAATACACTCATTCTCTCTTTCTCTTCTTTTGGTTAGAACTCCTGCATCCTTGTTACCAATGATATCTTCTACAAAGTGTTTATTTCTAACATATTTAGCCAATACTGGTTCACTCCTTGGAGCCTCTTCTACCGGTTGTGTAGGTTCTATTTCATAGGCTTCTTCATTAGCCACTTCAACATGATCTTCTTCAGTAGGTTCCACCGATACATTGTACTCGAACCCTTTATAGTCCTCTAGTTCACTCTTACTATCTTGTTCATTTTTCTCAGAGTACTCATCTACTCTGACATTTACACTTTCCACAATCTTAGCAGTCCTTTTGTTTAGACACCAATATGCCTTGCTCTTTGTTGAGTAACCTAAGAAGGTTCCCTCAACACTCTTGGGGTCAAATTTTCTAGTGTACTCATCCCTTTTGATGTAGCACCTGCTTCCAAATACTTTGAAATAGAAAACATTAGGTGAGTAGCCACTCCATAATTCATAGGGAGTTTTGTTTGTCCCCTTCTTTACCTGTATCCAGCTCAAAGTGTATATAACAGTTCTTATTGCTTCTCTCCAGAAGGTATGTGGGATATCCTTTTGTATCATTAGAGTTCTAGCACAATCAATGAGAGTTATGTTTCTTCTTTCAGCAACTCCATTCTGATCTTAGGCACTTCAAATTTTTACCGGTTCCTCTTTCTACTCGATCCTTAAACACTTTAAACATGTGAAAAGCTTCTGATTTTTCTTTTAAGAATACAGTCCACATAATTCTTGAGAAGTCATCCATAAATAACATAAAATACCGGTCTCCATAGAAACTCTTGGTTCTCATGGGACCACATAGGTCTGTGTGAACTAAGTCTAGCACACTTTCAGATGAGAAAGTTTTACTGCTAAAGCTGGACTTGGTCAAACTTCCCTAGTTGACACTCTTTGCACATAACATTTTTCAGGTTTTACTATGTTGTCAAAATTAACATGACACAATCTTTTGTGCCATAACCAGTTGTCTTCTACCTTAGCCACTAGACAATTACCTATGGCGGTGTCTAGATGAAACAAATTGCCTCTTGACTGTTTACTAGTGGCAATTAAACTTCTAGATTTGTCATTTATTTTACATATCCCTTTATTGTTAAGTTGTGAAACACTTAACAAGCTATACTTTAATCCTTATACCCAAAAGACATCATCACAATTTGTCTTATCATTCAGGTCTATAGACCCCTTACCTCTTACTACACATGGGGCATCATTTTTGAACCTCATTGTTCCTCCATTGCAATCCTCCATGCTGAGGAATTTGCTTCTATCACTGGTCATGTGGTGAGTGTAGCCACTATCTATCACCCATTCTCCACATTGGTTTGTGCTAGAAATAATTGCCATATCTCCCTCCTTTGTGTTGTCCTCTTTGACTACCACAAAGGTAATGCCATCATCATCAGATCTCTCTGACTCTTCATCAGTGACTCCCTCTTCTGCAAGATAACATTCCTTCTTGCTCTTGTCCTTGTAATTTTTGAAATTGTCCTTCCTGTCTCTATCATTATCAGGGAATCTTGAAGCAATATGACCTATCTTATTACAGGAGAAAAACTTTAAGGGTAACTTACCTTTGTATTTACCTTTACCTCTTGGCAATATTCTTGCCAGTAGATCTTCAATCTTGTCTTGCTCCTATTCCTCAGAGAGAAAGTTGTCATTCTCATGAGAATGACCGGTTCTAGTAGTAGAGCTTCTACCAGTTTATTTCCTTCTCCTTATGGGTGTATGCACCATGGATGATTTGAAGGCAACACCAATCTTTGGTACGCTATTATCATAATTACTCAATTAAAAAGCAGTTAACTTACCGATCAGTGAATCAAGAGTTACACTGATTGTTCCCAAGGATCTGAGTTCCTGGATAGCATAGATCCTTATGGCATATTGTGGTAGCAGAGTTCTCAGGATTTTTCTAACCACATCCTCCTCCTCGATTTTTCCTCCTGCATTCTTGATAGAATTTAATACATCCCTTCTCCTCTTCTTGTATTGCTCTATGTTTTCACTTTCCTACATTCTCATCTCATCATACTTTCCGCTTAGGCTGTCTACTTTGGCCTTTTGAACATGAGGATCTCCCCCATAGACTGCCTTAAGCTTATTCCATATCTGCAAAGCTATTTTCAAATCTTGCACCTCAGCAAATTCATTATCTAAAAGACTACTAACAATCAGATTCATAGCAGTAGTATTATCTTGCCTTTCCTTTATCTAGTTAGGAGTAAGAATCCCTAAAGGTTCATTGTATTATGTGATCACATGGTTCCAGTAGTGTTCACCTAAGGATCTTAGATAAAGTTTCATTCTACCACACCATAAGATGTAGTTATCCTTAGAGAACTTAGGACCCTCCTTATGCATCATCTTGATTACCTCCCTAAGCTAGTTAAGATTCTTCTGATTCTAGAGACCTGTGCTCTAATACCAATTGTTAGTCCCAACCGGTGCTAAGAGGGCAGGGCTGAATCAACACTTAATCAAAATTTCACAATTTAACTTTTATCTTAAATCTTCATTCATCTAAGATCCAACAATATACTTAATCACTGAAGTAAAATATGCAAGCATGAAATGTTGACAGTGACACCAAGGATATATCTCGTGGAAAACCAATAGGGAGAAAACCATGGTGTGAGTAGGACCTCACAAAATTTTTACTCTGCTAGAGTACGCCCGGTTAAGAGCCATCCATGTTAGGAGATTACAAAGACACTATTAAGGGCCACCCGGTTAAGGGATTTTGATCAAGGCCAGTTAGTGCCTTTACCCTATTAAAGGTAGCTTGGTTAAAGGACTTAGAACATCAGTTAAGATGTTACCTGGTTAAGGGATTTGACAATAGGGACCTGTTAAAGTCCACCCAATTAAGGGATTTATGTTGTAGTTGTTAGAAAGCAACATATGGATGATCTGCTGAATTAGCTACTTATAGCTTGATCAGATCTCAATATGCATTCAATACACACCGGTTGTGTCTTCTCTGCACAGCACTGGTTTCCTTATTACACCTTCGTCTATTCACTCAGTCGATCACCTATCCGTCAGTACTACACTCTACCAATCCTCTGACCTTTGGCTTTGCACTCTACCGGTCCTTTGTCCTTAGGCTCTGCACTCAGTCGGTTCTTTGTCCTTCGACTGTGTATTAAGCTGGTTCTCTATCTGTCAACTCTGTACTTAGTCAATATACCTCACACATACACTCAACTATGCTAACACCTCTTAGCAATTCTTCTCACTCTTCTCTTCACCTTGGATCACCTTCAACAAGATTTCCTTGTTTCAAATTTCATGATCAAAACTTTCAAAAAGAGCTCCAAAACTCTTTATACATTTTCTATCGACATCTTCAGGCATATCCTCAATAAAATAAATCAAGGATTGCAGAAGATTTCAAATTCAAACTCTCCTACTCTTTCTCTGAATGCCTTTTAGCAATTCCGCCAAGTGTTCAACCAGTTCTGCCACTGCATCTCCCAAGGATAGAAACTTATGTGTCAAGTTCAGTCAAATCAATGCGAACCAAATAATCTGCATGTAATCATGCTTGACTACATGATAAATGAAAGTTAGCTTTACCAACAAATGATTTGGCGTAGACACAAGCTTACCAACTCATTCTTTGCCACTGCAACTAAATGGCTTATCACTTCTCTGAGATTTATGGTGATCGCCCGTCTTCCTTCTGTCATACCGATGTACCGGTATGTAACTACACTTCTTACTTTACCGGTTCATTCTTTGACTGCATGTTTGTTGTGCTAGCATCATGTCTCTCCCTATTTTCCAGTGAGTTACCGATTGGTTGGAGCAAACAAGTTTTCTTGCCTGAGTCACCTTTTGTAAATTTACCAACACCAAAGTGACTGATCTTCTTGAATAATAGATAGATTGACTTAATGTATGTTACCTTGAGCTGAAGTAACCTTTGATCATTCAATGTCAATGTTGTTTCCATTCACTATTGCTTACTGAAAAGCAACACCACTTTACCTATACCACTTCACTGGTTAGTGTCTTCACCAGTAAGTGTTGGTCATCAATGACAAACCTAAGCACATATACTGGTTTTCTAATTTGACCGGTTTTGTCAATGCCAACAATCCAATAGTTATCGGTATTGGAGGCCGACGTATCTTGGATCCGGAATCAACAATTGATTTTAATGTTTATATATTTATGTTATATGGCCGACATGTAATTTGATATTGTATATATCTTTGTAAGCCGACATAAGGCATGTAAATTTGTATAGGGTATATAAATCAGTTTGATAGATCATTTTGATATACAAGAGAGAGATATGGTATAGAAGATAATGGATATACGAATGCAATATGATGCAAAATATTTCAGAGAGATTATGTATGTGAGGAAATTATTGTAAGGGTTATTCCAGTAAAGGGTTTAGGGATTCAGACCAGAATAGACAAAGCTTAAACTGAAACTGTATTCTGGCATAGAAGATGCTATCTTAGCAGTTCTCACTTCTCCGGATTGTAGTCTAGAATTTTATGTAGTCAGTGAGGCTCCTTTTGTGATTGAGCAGTGTGCTCTTGGTTGTAAGACTTCCTGCAAGTGTAGGCCCCTCATATTTTGTATTATCTCTTCATATGGCCAGTGGATTGATATTGGTTGCTTTACTTCTTTCCATTTTGTATGTACCGGTATAACGGTTGGTGTATGTATGTTTTAATAAGGCTAAAAATTATCATTCTGGTATAACACTGATTCACCCCCCCTCTTAGTGTTATTGGTTTCCAAGAATAACTAGACCCTCAAAGAGTGTTACCATGCTTGAAATGGTGTGAGTTATTGTGATTTTTGCTTATAAATGCTACTCAGTGACAAGAATTATAGTTTTAATTTTGCGAAATGTGGTTAGATGAAGTTCTCTTGAAGAAATTTTAATTATTTGACATGATTATTGTAACTAGTAAAAGTTTTGTAACTTGTTTTATCTCTTATGTAATGCATTCACTTTAAGTAATTGAAGCCTAGTAAGGAAACTTTTGTTTTCATTATCTGACTTTGAGCTAGGAAATGTTGAAATAAGATGTTTTGATGATTGATGAATCCTCTAGCGAGGAGATTATATATATTATTCATAAATGTTCTATAGTAAAGATATGATTTGGTTATTCCCAAAAATAAGTTTTAGAGTAATGTGTGGGTGCATCTTCACCTTAAGCATGTAACTTCCAGGAGTAAGTTGAGTTTTAGAGGGGGAGGATGTAGTGCCCCTCCCTGACTCATCCTTTATGAGAGGGTGTGATATACACTTTTAGATTTGTGCTATGATAGTCTCTTTGACATTAGTGGATTCATTATGATTTATATGGATACAGTTGTGTCTTGGACTGATCTATGATGATCAGACTTATGTGTAGTGATCTAGATGCACTCATTATTCATGTATGGATTATATTGCGTATGAGGTTATGAGGACATCTTGATTATGCTAACCCTATTCCATGATTATGATGATGATTGAGTTGATATTATGATGATTGTGACTATCTTCTAGTGTATTTGTGATTAAACACGATGTCATACCACTCATTGCGAGCATGATATGACATTGCAATTCTCTATCACTTGCCTAATCATTTATGATGTATAGGTGTTGTATATATGGTGTATTGTGTTTAATAGTGGATGCAGGATTACAGGTACTAGACATCAAATCCACCTAGTTTCATAGGTTTGAGCGTGTCTTATCCCAATGACAAGTTGTCAGAGATGGCATGTGTTTCCCTCTTACACTCTAGGCTTAAGTTGTCTACCTTGTCAGTTGTGTCGTGATGCAAGTTGGTGGTTAGAGTCTTGTGTTTATATTCGACCCTAGGTCAAGTTGCTTGAGGTGTTGAGAGAATGTGGTTATTATTTAATTAATAATTAGATTAATATAATTTATTAATATTTAAATTAACTTATTATATAGCATAGTTATTTAATTATTTGGATAATTTATTATTGATATTTTATATTTATTTTACTGGCTAGATTAATGTTTATTTAATTTAATTTAATTGGTTTGATGATTTATTGTTTAATTGATTCTTTATTATTTATTTATTGATTAATTATGATTTATAATTTATTTGATTTGATTTAATTATTTTTATTTAATTAATTATTGTGGAGTTTATTTTTATAGTTTTATTCGATTTAGTATTTATTCCTTGGTTATTAAATTTATTACCTACCCTATTATCCTACTGGGTTCGATTTGTTATTAATTCACTAATGTTTATAATACCATTGTTGTACATATATATATATATATATATATATATATATATATATATATATATATATATATATATATATATATATATCATAACCTTTGTTATTACATGGTTATGGGATATATTATATAACCTACCTACCCTTTTACCCTACTGGTTGAATTGTGGGAAGTATATAAATAATATTATCAAATATTATTTGCCTCGATATTATGTATGGTAGGTATAATATATAGTTTTATAGAATATTTTTATTGGTTGATGATTTTCTATGGTTTTGAATTAATTATCTATTATTTGGCTTTTGTCGTGCGTTGTCAGTGTTGGCATCTCTGCAAATTGTTGATTGAGGATTTTGGCTTCTTGGTTGATTGGACTTGGATTTGGTTTCCTTAAGATTTGGATTGGAATTTTTGCGCTTCTTCGATTGCCTTGGCCATCACTCAATTTCTCTAGGTTGGAACTCAGCCATTATTCTTGAGATTTTGATTTGAAGAATGCAATTGTTTTCTCTATGTCTTAAAAAAATATTGTCTTCAAGGTATTTGAAATGGTTATTTAATGCTATTTTATTGTATTTTGATTGGGGAAAAGTTTTAGGATTCTATTTATCCATATGTTCTTATGAAATAGAACAATGTGTCTATGTAATAATTGTGATACAAGTGGTTGCCTTTGTTGTGCGCATTTTTATTGTTGTTTTCCTTTATGATAGACTTATAGAGTCTTTGTTGCCATTTATTATTGTGTGAGAGTCCTTTTATCCTAGTGAATCCATTGGTGAAGTTCTATGCAATTTGGGTGTGTTTTGTGTAAGTTTGTGTGCAAGGGGTGCATAATTTTGATACTGAAATTCATTTATATGATCTTGTGAATCCAATTTTATTTTGTCTTAGTCCTATTATTTCCTCCCACATCTTCTTGGAGAGTTATTTATCAATTTTGCAAGCCTATGTATGAACTAGACAAGTTTCATTACCTGTTTTGTTCGTTTTTATTGATTTTTGCCTTCTGAACCCAAAACGCTAAAGAATGGTAGACAAACACTAAAGTATGGCTCCAAAATGCCAAAAGATGTCATGGGAGTGCTAAACTATCTCCTAGATGTGCCATTTTAGGTTTTTGATGCACTATTCTACCCAAAGTTGTCAATTTTTCTCAATGTGAATGTTTTTCCAAATTTTTTGCTCTTACTAGAGGCTCTGTGTGATTCCTTTGGATTCTTAGAGAGGTCATTTGATGTTGTATTTCTCATTTTATTATTGATTTGTTCTCTAGTAAGATGGTTTATGCCTTACTATTGAGGATTATGCTTATGTGCTATATAACTCTAGTAAGAGGAAGCATGCCTTGATGTTGAGGAATGGTTATGAAAGCTCCAATGGGATGGTTATGCCTCATTGTTGAGGAATAATATTGATTTTGTATTAGCTATTGATCTCATGTATTTTCCTTGGTTCATTGTTGTATTGAATTGGTGGAGGCTCTTGCTTGCTTATGGGCGTATGATTCATATTATGTTTCATTTTGTTTCAGTGATGTTGTGACTGTATGTATGTCTTTTGAGAGCCTTCATGATGATGTTGTGATGTTATCTTTCACCCTAAGGTATTAGTCCATGTTTAGGGGGAGTAGGCTCATCCATGTGTAGGACCAAGGTCATGAGCAATGGACCTGTAGGAGGGGGTCTAGACCTGATTGAACCACATTAAGAGTTTTCCTTTGTAATTGCAAGTGATAACCTTAAAAATTGATTGGTGGGTTTGGGTAATTAGGAATTCACTTAATCAAGATAATAATTGTTTTTTGGTGACCCACCTCATAGCCCTTGAGTGTTGATTCAAGATGAGCTTGGGAAGATCGTCGAAGTAGTAAAATGATGATGTAGGAGTACTAGAGTAGTTCAAACCAGCATTTGGATTTGATTGCGGTGAGACATCGATTTTGGTATTGGCCCGATATTGGAATGTTCTTACTGGTTGGTTTTACAATGTATGGAGCAAGAGATGAATCAGGTTGCGGGTGGTTTCCGTAACTTGCGGATCATTGAGCGATGTTGTTTTGGGCCTTGTCCGATGTTCTCAGAGGACCACATGAAGTTTTATGTATTTGAAGATGTTCTTGGTGATTTGGGCCAACATGTTATCATTTACATGTTTCATCATGAACCGGTTGGTCTTTGGTCGACTTGATCGAGTTGTTATTGCTTGCAGATGCTATAAAGGTAAAGTTTAGAGATTCATTTTGGAGGACAGAGGTCGAAGGAAGAAGAGATCGAGCAAAGATGTAGTTTCTAACGAGATTCTGGTCTAGGGGGACTGAAGTTTAGATCAGTGCAGACTGTTACTGGAGGCTTATTTGTCAGGCAGAAGATCTGCGGATCTTAGATTTGTGTTGTTTGGATTTTTTTGTAATCCTGGGTTGCAGTCCAACATGTGGAGCCGCTGAAGACATATGTAATTCATTAAATGGTTATAATGATTGATTTATCTAGTTATTAATTATATCATGTGTTACTTCTACTGGTTAGGTTGCTCTTTTTTTGTTTACCAATTAGACCTTGTGTTCTGTTACCGGTTGTAGGTATCTTGCTTAGTGTTTTGTGTTATAGGCTGCAAGGCAGGGATGTCCTTCATTGGATCTCCCTACCTTGACTATGTCAAGTGGTATCAAAGTTGGTTTGTAAACCTATTGATTGAAGAAGATCCGATTATGTACCAGGTGGTTGGAAAGGAAGTTGAGGTAGCTTGTAGACTTGTTTAGATAGCTGAACATGAATCAGTACAAGGCTTGCAAGCAGACCGTTGAACCTAGAGCTTGAGCGTGAGGCAATTAGTGGGTGGAGACTTGAATAGATTGCCAAACCAAGGCAGGTTGTAGGGTGGACTAATAGATCACCGAGGAGAGGCAACTAGAACCTATAGTCAGACCGTCGAACCCTTGAGGTAGTTGTAAGTACCTAAGGATAGATCATCAGACCAAATCAAGTGATGGGACTCACTTGTCAATTAACCCCGAGAGTCTGATGTAGGAGCACCAGAGTAGTTCAAACCAAAATCTGGATTTGATCCCGGTGAGACATCGATTTCAGTATTGGCTCGGTATTGGTATGTTCTTACCAGTTGCTTTTGTAGTGTATGGAGTGAACATGAATTGGATTGTGGGTGGTTTCCGTAACTTGTTGATCATTGAGCGATGTTGTTTTGGGCCTTGTTTGATGTTCCTGGAGGACCGCATGAATTTTTATGCATTTGAATATGTTCTTTGTGATTTGGGCTGACATGTTATCATTTAAATGTTTCATCATGAACCGATTGGTCTTTGGCCAACTTGATTGAGTTGTTATTGCTTGTGGATGGTATAAAGGGAAAGTTTAGAGATTCATTTTGGAGGATAGAGGTCAGAGGAAGAAGAGATTGAGCAAAGATGTGATTTTTGGTGAGATTCTGGTCTAGGGGGATTGAAGTCTGAATTAGTGCAAAACAATTCAGACTATTACCAGAGGCTTATTTGTTGAGCAGAAGATCTGTGGATCTTAGATTTGTGTTGTATAAATTGTTTTGTAATCTTGGGCTACAATACAACATGTGGAGCCATTGAAGGAATATGTAATTCATTAAATGGTTATAATGATTGATTTATCTGGTTACCGCTTATATCATGTGTTACTTCTACTGGTTAGGTTTCTCTTCATCTATTTACCGATTAGACCTTGTGTTCTATTACCAGTTGTCAATATCTTGCTTAGTGTTTTGTGTTATAGGTTGCAAGACAGGGACGTCCTTCATTGGATCTCCCTACCTTGACTGCATCAACCGATCTCCCTTGTTTGGCTCCAAGGCAGAGATGGTTCCACATGTCTATCAGGGTGTGTATTGGCCCCTTCTATGTTGAGGATATCATGTGATGACACTCTTCTCCTACATGTGTACATTATCCTTATGCCTCAATTTGTTGATTATACCTCTGGAAGTTTATTGATTTGTGATTAGCCTTGTGATGTGATTTGATTCATTATTGTGGTTGTTGTCTTGTGGATGTCTTGCTGAGTCCCTTGGTTGTTAGGCATTAGCCTAGGTCTTGAGTATGAGCTGGAACCCCATGTCATCTCCTAGCACGGGGGGTGGTTCCTATTTGGTTCCACATGGTTAGGTGGTTTGATTCCTTCTTCCATTGGGATGTTCTTCATTGGATGCTTGTGTGCATGGACATGGATCTATCTTATCTAATTATGTGGAGGGATATTTGGAGCATAATCTATGTAATAGGAATTGATATCATGTGTTTCATATCTAGAGAAAGATGTAATAGTAAATAATAATATGTAATTAGTATCTTGTGAACATATGTATTAGAACTTGTAGTAGGTTGATTTCAGAATGAGATGTATTGGATGAGATTGTTGTAAATGGATATTCAATGTGTATCTAGTTCTAGATTAAAAGGAAATTAAATGATTGGAGTGATACAAATGAAATTATCTTATGTATATCTTGTGGACGGTAGTGATTATTTTAATGATCTTTCATGCCTTGATTTGAAAGATGTTAAGGGCAAGTGCACCAAGATGGTGAACAAAAAAGGGGGTATAAGTGGCCATTTTTTTTCTTCTTCTGAAAATAGGTAAACTTGAACTTCAAAGAGATATTTGAAGGTCATGCACTCAAAACTAGGAGTTGAGCAAAAAAATAAGAATTGTAGTACTCTAAATCTAGTTTCTAGAATATTAAAGTTTTTTAAAATTGGATAAGATTAAGAGGGTCAAACCTCTCGTGCATGAAAAATAGTTCCTGATTTTTTCAGAAAAATATAACATAGCTGCTTTCGTGCGCTGCACAAAATATATAGTTAGATTTTGTATTTTGCAAAACCCTTTGGTAGGATGATAGGTAAGAGTGATACCTAGAAGTTGTCTATTTTTTTGTAATTTTCCATTTAGTATTTTTTTTAATGATTTTTTTAAGTGATTGTATCCTAAACATTTGGTACCTGTTCATGCGCTGGGCATAACTTCCATCAAAATAATCGAAAATGAAAACTTCTCTTTTTAAAAGTGTATAGAATCCAGTGTAGAACAATAATATGTAATTTATTTTGAATTTGGTCAAGTTGTTGGTATTTTGGTATGGTTTTGTCATTGATGTCAACAACTACTAAAACACTAGTACTTTGGAGATCCAGCAACATTCACCGGCAAGCAAGTAACTATTGTACAGTTACTGGTATATGGTTCACCGGAAGGATATAATGATCACCGACACTTGGAATGATATGGAAGACACTTGGTAATGTTGAAGACATCGTGTGACACTTTATTTTGAAGAATTAATCATTGGTATATTCATACTTGCATATTTGCTTTTACCGACAAATAGGTCCAGGGTTATCTAGGGTTTCACCGGTAGCTTTATCTTTTCCAGATCAACATGACACACTATGAAGATGATTTATTATTGTTGTAAATGCATTAAGCTGACATGTTTAATCAGTTATTGCATCAGATATTATATTGATTGTAAAATGTTTTATTGTAATATCTTGTAGAGCTGACCTACTAAAATTGGTCCTAGGTTATGGCATAAATGTAAGATCTTATTTGTAAGTTCAAATGTGGAATGCGAAAAAGAATTGTGTGAAGGTATATGTGAGATTAAGTAGAGGTATACACGAAGACATCGTTTGAAGGTGAAGCTAGGTTTTTGTGAAAGCATATCAGCATTACACCGGTACTAAATCCAGCATATGAAGATACTATTTTGTGCAGTACATTCTTATTGGATTTAACCATCCAATTGTAGTCAGTGTGACTCCTATTTTGTGATTGAGCAATGAGCTCTAGGTTGTTGGCCTTTCTGCATGTGCAGACCCCATTTATGTACACTTACTATCTGTAGTAGTATCATCTGATTGTGGGTAAGGTTTCCCACCGTGGTTTTTCCCCTTACAGGGTTTCCACGTACAAATACTGGTGTTATGTGTTGTGGATGACTTTGTATTATGTTTCATGCATTAATATTTACCGGTATAGCAATTTACTATTAACATTGTCTACCAGCATACTTAACTGGTTTATCGGTATTAAGCATTAAGTTGGTTAAGTGGTTTTTGGTTTGAATTTATTAGACAACTGATTCACCCCCCTCCCCTCTCAGTTGTCTCCAGGACCTAACACAAGTATATCAAAATTTATTAAAAAAATGGTAGACATATGTCTATGAGGACTGTCAAGGCACTGGTAAAGAAAATTAAAGTTTACTATGCTAATGTTGTCTACAAATAGAAAAATTTATATGGTTAGAAAGCTGAGAAGACATGTGAGATTATGGTGGTAATTTTAGAGATACCCACTTGATCATTTGTAAACCTGATGATGATGAATTTGAGAAATCATGTTGGAAGATGAAAAAACATGTAAAGGGACAAAAATGGAGGGAAAATTGGCTTGCAAGCCTTAGGGTCATTTTCCAACCCTCTTACCAAGCCAAAACCTGCACGGGTTCTAATGTGCAAGATAACCCGCTCAGGTTTTAAAAAATAAAAAGTACCATTCATAGTTCTACATAGCTCGTATGGGTTATGTAGAACTAAAACCATCATTTTGAGTTTCACAAAACCTGTACGGGTTTTGAAGACATCAAAATGTATGCTTGTAAACTTAGCATTTACTACACATATGTATAGACGCACATATATAATATGTGTTTATGTATGTATATATGCATATCTATAGTTATATATACATATATCTATATAGATATATGTATATATGTTTGTATACATGCATGTCTCTCTTCTTTTCCTCTCTCTCTCTTGTCTTCCTTCCCCCATCAGTGTCTCTGTCTATTCTGAGCCCTAATTATCCTCCTCGAGTTCTATCTCATCTCTCTCCCCCTCACACTTCTCTCTTTGCCGAGTCTCTCACCCTCTTCTCCTTCTTGTTCTCTCTATACCTCATGTCTCTCACCCTCTCCTCCTTCTCCTACTCTCTCTCTCTCTCTCTCTCTCTCTCTCTCTCCCTCTCCCTCTCATTATCCTAATCTCCTAGTCTCCTCTCTTTCTCCCCCTCTCCCCCTCCCCCTCTCCTTGTCCTATTCTCTCCCTCTCTTCCTATCCGCTATTCTCTCTCTTACCCCCTCTCCCCTGTACTCTCTCTCTCAGCCCCTCTCCTTATGCTACTCTCTCTCTCTCTCTATCTATCTATCTATCTTAATCCTATTCTCACCCTCTCTCCCTTCTCTTTCTTTCTCTTCCTATCCCCTTCTCTCTATCTCTAACTCTCTCTCTCCCTCCCCTCCTTATCCTATTATATCCCTCTCTTCCTACTCCCTACTCTCTCTCTAACTCTCTCTCTCTCTCTCTCTCTCTCTCTCTCTCTCTCTCTCTCTCTCTCTCTCTCTCTCTCTCTCTCTCTGTGTAATGCCCCACCAGGAAACCCCAAAGCGATAAAGCTAAAACACAAGAATAGAGTGCAAATATATTTTTTTAAAGTTAAAATAGAATAATGATACATTGAATTATCATTAAGTTCAGATTACACAATGGAAGACTTAACTAACACCTAAAGAGTTTCCCAACATGATTACTTGATTCAACACTTAACTCAACTCACGCTGATTAATCCAATTGAGTTGATTAACTTAATGACATGATAATACTTAAACAAAGGATAAATTTGTTTGGTAGGTTAAAAATATAGATAACATGATTAAGTTCATCCATTACAATTTAATCATACATTACGTTCAATCTTACATTAAAACATAAGTCATGCATCTAATTTCCATACATACTTTAATTGCATTAACAACTAATGAATACTTTCCATTATACCAACCTACATTCTTCATGATCTATACTACTACATTTATTAACTTCATGCATACATTTAATATTAACATAATCTAATCTACACTATACATTTTAACCATAATACCATGCATACATGCAAAATAAAAAGGAAACAAATGAACACAAACACCACATAACACAAAATTGATATTGGAGTTCACCCCTAGTGGGCTATATCTTCGGGTCTGCTCAACTGCAAGACCCCTCTAATAAAACAATAGGGTGAAGAATACATAAGATTCACACCATTTACATTTTTCCATCAAGGCATACAACAACAAATATAATACATTCGACCACATCGATCCAATAGATACATGGATGATCCCAGAAGAAGGAAAAGGATCCATTTGAAACATGATAAGAAGCAATTACAAAAGAACAATTGGAGCACCCATGAGACTAGGTATTCACAACCCATCATAAGAAACCCATGGTCTATCATGAGTATTAGGTACTCTCAAAGGCATAAGAAAAACATATATGATTCCACAACAATGCTCCTAGAAAAGACAACACAAACTGCACACTAGTGAACATAAGGGACAAGTGTCATCACATAACTTAGTATGGTTACCCTGGCAGGCCTCCATAGGTCCTGGCCCCATCTACTAGGTTACCCTGGAAACCTTTCTTGAACCTCTAACCCATCCAATTCTCATGTGGACCCAACACATTCTTTCATGAAGACAAGGTTGTTGGTTTGCCATTTCAGGCCTTCTCACTGCATTCTGAGTTTGTACTAGCACTCATCCCATGCGTGAGGCACAACTATATTACTTAGTGTTTTTCATTTACTAAACTCTCTAATATTCTATTAGGTTATCACTTACTTAGACACACTTTCGATGGGTTACCCTGCAACCACTTTGGGTGCGGCCCCCACTCGAAAGCCACTCTCCCATATGACACTAGACCATAATCAAATGAAACTCCTAAAACCAAGGTATACACCAGGACAAACATACAAAGTTCAATACGGTAGGAATACCCACTTGGCCAAACAAGTCATCATACAAGGTGCACTGACTGACAGTTCTCTGACTAGAGACATGGCCAACTACAGTCAACCACATAACAACACCCAACACTCTCATATAAGGACATGACCATATACCAAACCATCACATGAAAACAATCAATACTGAAGATCAAGGACATAAGCAGATACCAAAATAAACATATGACAATATCCAACAATCACAATCAAGGACTTGCCATTTCTTAATCAAATTCGAATACAAAAAATTAAACATGCATAGACATAAATCTGTAAGGACAGTCATTTTTCCATATAGCTTAAACATTACAATCGATCCGATTTCCTAAAAGATATAAATTTGATTTCGATTTGTCTACCTCATTTAGGTACATGTCGTCCATGGTTTACTAACTCACTATAATTCAATTTACATCATAAAATAATATAAATACTTCGCAATGAATTTTCAAACCAAAATCACGTTAATATAATTATAATTATATGCAAAACATACAAAGATATAATTAAATATATATTAATTAACTAAAATTTGATATTTATTTTTCAAAATAAAATCATCATTCCCATTCTTTCTCGAAATAAATAAACTCCTCTCATCTTTTGCAAAACAAATATACACTTTCCAAAAATGAAAATAAACATTTAAAAAGGAACTAAAATAGATAATCATTTTCCCAATAAAATGAAATTTCCTTGCATGTAAATAAAAAAAAAAACTTAAATATTAATTAACATATATTTATTTATACACATTAATTAATAATTAAATAATAACCAAATATTATTTAATACACTTTTGAATTAAATAATATTAAAACTTTGTTTAAAAAAAAAAATATTATTTTTTTTAATAACAAAAAGGCATAAATATAAGGGTAGACCCACATGGACACCCACGTGGGCCTCCCTTTTCCCAAAGAAGGGTTTTTGGTAGGGTTACTGTTGGTATTTTGGTATGGTTTTGTCATTGATGTCAACACCTACCAAAACACTAGCACTTTGGAGATCCAGCAACATTCACGGGCAAGCAAGTAACTATTGCACAGTTACTATAATGATCACCGGCACTTGAAATGATATGGAAGACACTTGGTAATATCAAAGACATTGTGTGGACATCTTATCTTAATGAATTAATCATTGATATATTCATATTTACATATTTGCTTTTACCGACAAATAGGTCCAGGGTTACCTAGGGTTACACCGTCAGGTTTATCTTTTCCAGATCAGCATGGCATGCTATGGAAATGATTAATTATTGTTGTAAATGCATTAAGCTGACATGTTCAATCTGTTATTGCATCAGATATTATATTATTTGTAAAATGTTTTTATTATAATATCTTGTAGAGCCGACCTACTAAAATTGGTCTTAGGTTATGGTATAAAGGTAGGATCTTATTTGTAAGATCAAGTGTGGAATGCAAAAAAGAATTGTGTGAAGGTATATGAGAGATTAAGCAGTGCAATACACACATACATCATTTGAAGGTGAAGTTAGGTTTTTGTGAAAGCATATCAGTATTACACTAGTATTGAATCCAACATATGAAGATGCTATTTTGTGCAGTACATTCTTATTGGATTTAACCATCCAACTGTAGCCAGTGTGACTCCCATTTTGTGATTGAGCAGTGAGCTCTAGGGTGTTGTCCTTTCTGCATGTGTAGAGCCCATTTATGTACACTTACTATCTTCAGTAGTATCATCTGATTGTGGGTAAGGTTTCCCACCGTGGTTTTTCCCCTTACAGGGTTTCCACATACAAATATTGGTGTCATGTGTTGTGGATGACTTTGTGTTTATGTTTCTGTAGCATCCTAAAATTGTGACACTTGCAATTTTGACTGCATTTGGGTCTTCACGATGGCGACGCAACACTGAACCTGAATGGAGACCCCGAAACTTGCTCATGACATCAAAAACTGCATTTTTCCAGCACCCTGGCCTGATCCTCCTTGCACCCTGCTGTCCTGGGAGGTGGGACCAGGGCACCCCCTGGTCCTTCAGGACTAGGGTGCCCAGCGCCCTGGTCCTTGGCCCTATTTTGGGCCCAGTCTCCTATGGGACTTCAGGTCTTTTTGTTTGCAAATTGGAAAATAACATTTCCTGGTCGGCCTAAGGTCGGGAAAATCAGTCTTTTAACCCTAATTGGCAAGTATATAAACTACATTTCCTCTCCCATTTGGGGAGGAAGGACATATGTGTACAAGACACGGAAACGATACTCAAACATTCAAGCATTCAAGCATTCCTTCAAGTAATTGATCATTCTAAGTCTCCATTCAAGGCTAAGTGTTGCATTCAAGACAAGGATTCAACCATTGAAGAGGAGATCACATGCTACAACATACAACATACAACAAACAACAACATCTATACCTTCGCATATAAGGATACAAACATCCTTACAACAAGGTACTAGTACTTGTTTTACATTACAGTCATTTACATTTACAGCATTTCTCATTTCTTGGTTAATTCCAAAACCGGGGTTTGACCTAAGGGCAAACCCCTAATCCCTAACCCCCCAATCATCTTCGCTTTTCTGTGTGTAGGTTGCAGGTATGCAGCTGAAATTGAAGATCTGGAATCCTTGTGCAGAGACGAACCGATCCCCCTTCGTTTCGCGGATTTTTCGGAGGACCGTGTGCACGCCGGGCGCCATCGTCCCGTCAACTTTTGCTCAAATTTGCAGGACAGCGCCGTCGCGACATTTTACTGCTAATTCCAGGTCCACAGCTTCATCCTATATCCCTATCTCAGTTTATAAGCGAATCTTTCTTACTTTCTATGTATTCCTAGCTTAATCATTCTATCTACATTCTTTACAAAAGAGGGTAGCCTTGTTGTCTTAACCCTTGAAACTCATATAGAATCCAATCTTGCATTGCGTGGGATTGGATTTTGTGGGTTTCAACCCCTCTTTTGAATGTAAAGTCTCCCCTAAGTGAAAACCATCAACCCTAGTGACTCTCCCTTCTCTCTCCTTGGAGTTGGGGAGGGGAGAACAACTAGGGTTTGATTTTTTCGCTTTACATTTTGGTGAACCTGATGTGAACATCCTTTCTGATTATTCATAATTAGTCTGAAAATTGGATTCCTTAATTACATTTCCATGTTTGATCTTTTGCAAAATTTTAGAGGTTAATTGCATAAAAACCCTAAATTTTCTTTTTAAGTAATTAAACTTGTGAAATGTTTAATTGTTAATGCTTGTTTTAGATCTTCCCTTCTATTACAAATTATCAATTCATATTTGTGCTTTAATTTTGAAAATTAAGTGGTTAAGTGTCAAAACCCTAATTTTTGAAACCCTCTTGATTCAACCTTTGTCCGACAATTTCACTGATCAAAACATCTCCAAATCAGCTGTAACTTTGGATTCCACAATAAAATCATAATATCTTTCATCCCTGAAAATTTGGAAAAAAGTTGCGAGGACCGTGTGCACTCCGAGCGCCATCGTCCCCGACATTTTTTCCGAAATTTCGGGAGCTAGATCTTACTGTATTTTTCTGCTAAAATCCAAAATTTTGGCTGATTTTATCAATTTTAACACCTTCAAAATTACAATCAAAGTTGGTCTTGTGATTGCTTGGTTTAAGGCTTTTAATCATTCAAAAATTATTGAAATTGAAATTTTGTGTCAAAATTGTGTTTCTTACAGTCCTAAATCTGAAAAGTGTGTTATCATTCATTCGAAATTTCAGTGATTCATTCAAATTTTTGCAATTTGTGACTTTTGAAATTAAGTGCTTAATTACAACAACTTTGATTTCCGCTTTCAAAATTGAATTTTGCGTGAAATTGAGTCAACTTTCAAATTTCAAAACTTGCATTGCTTTTGGTATTCCCTCTAAAATCATCAAATTCAAAATTTCAGTTTCCCTCTCTTTTTCAAAATTCAAATTTTGCATTTTTCGACAATCTTGGTAGGGTTCAACTTTGAGATTGCAACTTTAATTTGGCCTATCTACAGATCGTAAAATCACTCAATTTTTTCAGGTTAGCTGTAAAATCATCATAGCTTTCATCCCTACAAATTTCGAAAAAGGTTGCGAGGACCGTGTGCACTCCGAGCGCCACGGTCCCGGACATTTTTTCCGAAATTTTGGGAGATTGTCCTGATTGTATTTAATAGCTTAAATCTAGAAGATTGGCTGGTTTTACTAAAATTTGGTACCTCTAAAATTAAAAATCTTCTCTCTCTCCTTAGTGCATGAGTTTTACAACAATAAGCCCTACTTACACTATTCCCGTTAGACGAAGCCTTAGAATCAAGTCCTTCCAAGTTGTAATTACCGAGGAGATGGAACCTAATTTGAATGGTCTTTTTAACGAGGACATGGGTAATTCCTCTAATCCTCTTAATGATGAAGAAGCTCTCCATGAGGTTTCTGTAGAACAACTTTCAAAATTGGATAACCAATTTGATGATTTTCGACAGTGGATGTCTCAAGAATACCCTGATAGTCAAGCTCTTCCTTTAATTGAGGGTCTAAAGCGTATGCTTCAAAGTGATAAGAATGGAATTGATATTTTGCGTGGTATTGCACACATTGTGGATTCAAATGTGATGCCTATGAAGAGTTGTGCCGAAACCTTAGGGTATACACAACCTCCTACTCAAGACAATCATTCTATTCCTTTGACGACTCCTATTGCTAGTATACCTACTTTTACATCAAACATAATGACTACTTCAACACAAGATATTCCTCCTATGATCACTAGTCATGGGGGAAATCCCTCTTCTTCAATCAACCCTCTTCCTTCATTCAATCTGACTTCTTCATTCATTCCTTCAATGAGTGTGCCTATTATATCTCCACAAATAAACATGACGCAAGGGGGCAATTCATTTAACCCTTCCATTCCTCCTTGTAGTGTTCCTCCTGTCCAATCATCCCCTATGACTAACTATCATAGTGTCCCACCACCTTACTCTCTACCTTCTTTCAATAACATAACACCTCCATCACAATCTAACACGTCTAATATGAACTCTTCAACTGAAGCGACCATTAACAATCTTGCACAAACTGTCTCTTCTTTACAGCAACAAATTGCCTCTATGAATCAATCTAAGTTTAGTGTGCCCACATTTGACATTGTGAGCCCACTTTCTCTTAACATTGTTCAAGCTATCCCCCCTAAACATGTTGAAATTCCACATTTGGAGCTTTATAATGGTAAGGGTGATCCTCTAACACATGTTAAGACCTTTCAAACAATATGTACCAATTTTGCTTATGACCAAAGGTTGCTTGCAAAACTGTTTACTAGAACATTAAGAGACAAAGCCCTACAATGGTATTGCTCGTTGCCTTCCTATTCTATTACTTCTTTCGAACAACTTGCAAATGCTTTCATTCAACAATTTCAAAACAATATAAGTCCTAAAATTACTTTGATTGATTTAATGCATTGTAAACAAGGTGTTAAAGAAAAAGTGACTGATTTCATTGGTAGATATAAGCATTTGTATGCTCAAATTTCTTTTCCAGTGCCTGACAATGATATTCAAAGAATTTTTATTTCTAATTTACAAAAAGACATTAGAGAAAAACTCCTGTTTTCTGAGTTTACTTCTTTCCAATAGTTGTGCGCAACTCTTCACAATTATCAACTGACTGTGAGTCAAATGGAACAATCACATCCTATGACTCTGAGTGATAAGGGTGATAGTAGTCAACAACCATTTGGAAAGTTTAAACCGAATAGAGAGTCCATTAAATTCAATGAAAACATCATCAACAACAATGTGAATGCAGCATCAGGTGTGTCTCCTATTTCTAAGTTTTTCAAGAAAGAAAGAAAGTTTACTCCTTTGAATGAATCATTGCATAGTATTATGAATAAGTTATTGGAACAAAATGTGCTTACTCTTCCTCCTATAAGGCAAATTGATCCTGCAAAGATTACTTCACTTATTTTGATAACAAATCTTTTTGTCAATTTCATCGTCAACCTGGGCATGATACTGAAAAATGTTTTGCTTTAAAGGGGAAAATTCAAGATTTGATTGATAATAATACTATCTCTATTTCTGGTGCGAATGATAAAGGCAACACATCTGTAGCTCCTCCCAACCAAAATCTTCAGATTTTCATTGATCCATTGCCTTCTCATACCTCTAATGCGATTGATACTACTGATTCCTCTGTCTCACCTGATGATCTTGTGTCTATGTCTCCTAATGTGATTAACTTTGTAGAGCAGCAGAAAATCCCTAAAGATCTTTCCATCACCTTTGATTCCAGTGAAACTATCAGGGCACCTGATGGTCCTTTATATATAGTTGCAAAAGTCAAGAATATACCTTGTTGTGGAGTGCTTATTGATCCTTCTTGCATGGTTAATATCATTACTGAAGAATTTCTTTTTACTTTGCAATTGAATCAAGTGATCTACAACAAAACAGATGTGATTGTGAAATTATTTGATGCATTTTCTTCTCCTGCAATTGGTTCTATTACATTACCTATTGAGGTCCATAACAAATCCCTTGAGGTGGACTTTTCTATTATTCCATCTTCCGAACAATTTCGTGTGAAGCTTGGCTATCCTTGGCTATCTTCCATGAAAGCTATTGCTTCTCCTATTCACAAGTGTTTGAAATTTCCCCATAATGGTGAAGTTGTTACTGTCAATCATAGTCTCTTTAAACCAGCTGAAAGAACTTCTAGCGTTCCTATTGATTACTTTTGGCCTAAACAATTCCAATCTCTTCCTCCGCGAAGTGATCATCTTTTCAAATCTTATCAAAAGTGGAAAAAAGATATGATCCTATCTCTAAGTGAGCCTAGAACACCCAAACTTGACATTCCTATCATTCTTGAGAAGGAAGTTCTTCCTTTGAAAGATAAAACTAATGTCTTTCCTCAAGAAGATTCCCAACCCATCCCTATGGATGTGACTATGCCTATGCCGAATAAACCTTCTAAAAGTAGACCTATCCCTCCTCGTCATGATGGACTTGGTCTCCTTCCTAAACCAAATATTCCTCCCTTATATGGAGCAGTTCCTCCTCCTTCCTCTTATGGAGAGAAGAGACCTTCCTCTTCTCCTATTGTTCAACCTAAGAGACCACAACCTAAACACCCAAGTGATAAGGATGAGAACATTCCTCCTCCTCAATCTTCTCCACTTCCTACTAAGACTAGACGAAATCATTCTGCACGTGAACGCCGACGAAATCGTCGTCTTAGAGCTCAAGCAGCTGCTTCTCAAACTTTGCAATCTCCAAAAACACCTTCAACAAGCATTATTCCATCTTCTCCAAAATCTCCAAAACATAAGATGCATGATGGTCTTGATCCTGTGCGAGTTAAAGACCCTATTTTTATAAATCTTGATGATGATATAGATGAAAATGTTATTCATGATGCAAATGTTACTCTTGTTCATTCTGATAGTGAATATGAACTTGTTGATATTGATAACCATTTATCTAATGAATTTTCTAAAGCACTTATCCTAGCTCCTAGACAAGAACACCGCGGCTTGGGATATGAACATAGCCTTTGTTTGGATCTTGTGATAGCTCCATCTGCTGTGTTGGATGTTCCTCCTCTAGCGTGTTTCCTACCTTCTCAAAACATTGATCAGCAAGATCGGGGGGTAGATGACGTGCTAGACTAGTGTCATTAGCATAGCAGATTCTCTCCCCCTCTCTTTTGTTACTTCTTCTATGTGTTATTCTCATTCTTCTATTTGTTGTCCTTGGTGTTGTCTACTTGAGGATGATGCAAAGCATTGAGATCTCTCGATCTCTCTCATGTTGACTCAAAAAGATACATGTGTTCCCTTCTTCTAGGTGACCTTCCTTGATTGGGGAATGAAGAACAATTATGCATACATACATATGATATACATGAATTATCATATAGCATACTGACCCCGAGGAAAGCGAAGTCACCTTGTGCTTTGTGTTTTGTGTCTATTATCCTTTGGCTTATCTCACACTTGGGGGCTAAATCCTTGTGATAACGTGCTCCTTTCTCATTCTTATATGTATCACTAACTTAAAGCAATCACCCCCGGTGAGGCGTGTGCGATCGCTTTAACGTAGGGGGCATACATCCCGTTCATATCTTTTCAAGATACTTGAAAATTTCTTGACAAATTTAGCTTTGCCTTGAAAATTTTTGATATCTTTCTTGCATGACTCATAGTGAGGGAACCTTACTACTGACAGTCATGGTTCTCCCTCGTGATCTTCCCTTTTACTTTGTCAATGGAAGTCGTAAGATCCTTAGTCCACTGGGGGCTTGGTGTATCTTGCCTCCTTGACGTGGTGAAAGTTTTTCAATGTTGTTTCCTTGTACTTTACCGGAAGTATGAGCGTACGCTTATACTCCCGCTAAAGTGGGGGCTAAATGTAGCGTCCTAAAATTGTGACACTTGCAATTTCGACTGCATTTGGGTCTTCACAATGGCGACGCAACACTGAACCTGAATGGAGACCCCGAAACTTGCTCATGACATCAAAAACTGCATTTTTCCAGCACCCTGGCCTGATCCTCCTTGCACCTTGCTGTCCCGGGAGGTGGGCCATGGCGCCCAGCGCCCTGGTCCCTGGCCCTATTTTGGGCCCGGTCTCCTATGGGACTTCGGGTCTTTTTGTTTGCAAATTGGAAAATAACATTTCCTGGTCGGCCTAAGGTCAGGAAAATCAGTCTTTTAACCCTAATTGGCAAGTATATAAACTACATTTCCTCTCCCATTTGGGGAGGAAGGACATATGTGTACAAGACGCGGAAATGATACTCAAACATTCAAGCATTCCTTCAAGTAATTGATCATTCTAAGTCTCCATTCAAGGCTAAGTGTTGCATTCAAGACAAGGATTCAACCATTGAAGAGGAGATCACATGCTACAACATACAACATACAACAAACAACAACATCTATACCTTCGCATCTAAGGATACAAACATCCTTACAACAAGGTACTAGTACTTGTTTTACATTACAGTCATTTACATTTACAGCATTTCTCATTTCTTGGTTAATTCCAAAACCGGGGTTTGACCTAAGGGCAAACCCCTAATCCCTAACCCCCCCAATTGTCTTCACTTTTCTATGTGTAGGTTGTAGGTACGCAGCTGAAATTGAAGATCTGGAATCCTTGTACAGAGACGAACCGATCCCCCTTCGTTTCGCGGATTTTTTGGAGGACCGTGTGCACGCCGGGCGCCATCGTCCCATCAACTTTTGCTCAAATTTGCAGGATAGCACCGTCTCGACATTTTACTGCTAATTCCAGGTCCGCAGCTTCATCCTATATCCCTATCTCAGTTTATAAGCGAATCTTTCTTACTTTCTATGTATTCCTAGCTTAATCATTCTATCTACATTCTTTACAAAAGAGGGTAGCCTTGCTGTCTTAACCCTTGAAACTCATATAGAATCCAATCTTGCATTGCGTGGGATTGGATCTTGTGGGTTTCAACCCCTCTTTTGAATGTAAAGTCTCCCCTAAGTGAAAACCTTCAACCCTAGTGACTCTCCCTTCTCTCTCCTTGGAGTTGGGGAGGGGAGAACAACTAGGGTTCGATTTTTCCACTTTACAGTTTCATACATTAATCTTTACCGGTATAGCAATTAACTGTTAAAACTGTCTATCGACATACTTAACTAGTTTATTGGTATTAAACATTAAGTTGGTCAAGTTGTTTTTGGTTTGAATTTATTTGACAACTGATTCACCCCCCCCTCTTAGTTGTCTCTGGGACGTAACAATTGGTATCAAAGCTTAGTCCTCTTTTGTAGAAGTTTAACAGCTTGAGGAGATCTAATGTCTACTAATTATTTCAGGAAGGACAGTCCTAAACTTGATGGAACCAACTATGGTATATGGAAGATCAGAATGAAGACACATCTAAATTGCATTGGTAAAAATGTCTGGGAAGTTACAAAGAAAGGTTACACTGCTGTTGTACCTGGTCAGCCCAGTCCAACTACCTTGGCTAAAGATGAGGAAAATGATTGCAAAACAAGAGAAGCACTTTTGAGCGCATTATCAGATCAACAAATCACGGGATTATCAGATAGGTCTACTGCTAAATCTATTTGGAATCATTTGGAAACACTGAATGAAGGAGATTCCACAGTCAAAATTGCAAAACTTGAAAGTTTCTGGGTCAGGTATGAACATCTAAAAATGGAAGAAGATGAAAGGATTTTTTGCTGTTATGGAAAGAGTAAAGGAAATTGTTTTGGGTATTAAATGTTGTGGAGGAACCTTAAGTGAGGATGAAATTGTTTCAAAAGTTTTAAGAGGATTTCCACTGGCATATAAAATAAAGGTTACTGCTATAAATGAGTTAAGAACAATGCCTAATACATTAGTAACTAGGGATACATTGGTTGGGAAACTTTCAGCTTTTGAAATTGAAGAATTTGGTCCTGTTGCTAATATTAAGATAGATTTAACCTTTAAAGCATCAACATCATCTGCTTCATCATTTGACAAATCTGACTAGAAATCCTTTTATGCAAGAGAATTTGAAGAAAGCAGGAAAGAAAATGAAGAACTTGAAGAACTTGAAGCACTATTTGCAAGGAAAATGCCTAAAGGTCCAATTGGAAGTAAATATGAAGGTGACACACCCTTTAAATGTTTTAACTACAATAAGATTGGTCATATGGCTTCGAGATGCCCTGATAGACATGCTAGACTAAGAGAAGAAGCTAGAAGAACATACAAGCCTAATCCTGAATATTAGAGATACAGATTTAAGAAGAACACAGACAAATCTTGTTACATTGCTGATGAGGGTGTGACTAATGATTCTGATGAGGATCCAGCAAACAATGGATGGGTTTTTGTTGCTATAACAAAAGATCAACCGACACCTACTGCTCAACCGGTAGAACAAGCCCTAGTAGCTAAAGTTGAAGTAAAGGATGAATGGATCATTGACTCAGGATGCTCACATCATATGACAAGAGACAAAGGTAAGTTATTGAACTTTCAAGAATACAATGGAGGTTTAGTAAGATTTGGAGATGACAAAGCCTATTCAATCAAAGGTAAGGGTACAATATCTCTTGATGGTAAGCATAACACTGACAATGTTTACTATGTTGAAGGATTAAAGCATAATCTTTTAAGTGCTGGTCAATTAGTTAAGAAAGGATTTCAGTTACAATTTAAAAATGGAAAATGCAAAATCATGAATAGAACTGGTTTGGAAATTGCAACCGGTAATCAGACTAGAGGTAATATCTTTCATTTGAATAATAGTGAAAAGACATGCTTGATTGCACATATAGATGAAAGTTGGTTATGTCATAAGAGACTCTATCATGTAAACTTTGATTGCATGGTAAAGATTAGTACTACTAAGGCAGTTAGAGATCTACCTAAAATTGTCAAACCTCATAATACAATATGTAAGGAATGTCAATTTGGAAAACAAGTTAGAGCTAGTTTCGAAAGTATTCCAGAAAAATCCAATAATGCTCTTGATTTGATTCACACTGATTTATGTGGTCCAGCTAGAACTAAAAGCTTACAAGGTGATAGATATTTCATGCTAATCATTGATGACTATTCTAGAATGTGTTGGGTTAATTTTCTTAGAGAAAAATCAGAAGCACTTGGAAAGTTCAAACTATTCAAAACAATGGTTGAAAATGAAACCGGTAAGAAAATCAAATGCTTAAGATCAGATCAAGGAGGATAATTCACATCTAAAGACTTTAATACATTATGTGAAGTGAATGGAATCAGAAGACGACTATCAGCACCTCGGACACCACAGCAGAATGGAGTTGTTGAAAGGAAAAACAAAACTATCTTGGATGCAGCAAGAAGTATGTTATCAGAAGCAAATTTACCACATGTGTATTGGAGAGAAGCAGTCAGCACAATGGTCTATACATTCAACAAAGTTCACATCAAAGGTGAAACTGGTAAGACCCCTCATGAACTATGGTTTGGTAATACTCCTACTCTTAAATATTTCAGAATTTTTGGAAGTATATGTTATATTAGAAGAGATGAGTATATTGGCAAATTTGATTCTAGAAGTGATGAAGGAATATTTCTTGGTTATTCATCTAAGAGCAAGGCATATAGATGTTTTAACAAGAGATTGCAGAAAATTGTTGAGAGTACAAATGTAAAAATTGATGAACAATTCAGAGGAACTTCAAGGTATATAGACTCTAAACCGGCAATAGAAATTATGACAAATGAACCTACACCAAATCCACCGGTACATAATAAAGATCCAGTTACCTCGGTACCATCTGAGGATTCCACAATAATTGAAGAACAACAACAAATAAAGACACCCCAGTATGTAAGATTGAATCATTTTGAAGATCAGATAATTGGAAATAAATTTAAAGGAGTTATGACAAGAGGAAGATCAGAAAATGAAGAGGTATGTCTTATTTCTTAAATTGAACCATCATTTGTTAATGAGGCATGTGAAGATAAATTTTGGATTAAAGCTATGGATGAAGAATTAGAACAAATTGAGAAAAATAACACTCGAACATTAGTTCCCCAACCTAAAGATAAAAATGTAATTGGAACCAAATGGGTATTCAGAAACAAAATTAATGAAGATGGTAAGGTTGTCAGAAATAAAGCAAGACTAGTGTGTAAGGGATATTCTCAGAAAGAAGGAGTTGATTACAATGAAGCCTTTACACTGGTAGCTAGAATTGAGGCAGTCAGATTATTCTTGGCTTTTGCGGCACACAAGAACTACAAAGTTTATCAAATGGATATTAAATGTGCATTTTTTAATGGAGATCTTGAAGAGGAAGTATACATTGAACAACCTGATGGATTTTCTTTGACAGATGACAATGTTATGGTTTGTAGGTTAAGGAAAGCTCTGTATGGATTAAAACAAGCTTCAAGAGCTTGGTATGCAAGATTGGATAAGTATCTTTTAAAGATTGGTTTTACTAAAGGAAATGCAAACAACAATTTATATTACAAAATAACTAATGATGATATCTTGATTATAGAAGTATTTGTTGATGATATAATCTTTAGAGGAGAAGATGGTTTATGTAAGGAATTTTCTACTAAAATGCAGCAAGAATTTGAAATGTCTATGATTGGAGAAATAAAATTCTTTTTAGGATTGCAAATTTCACAGACTGATAAAGGTATATTCTTGAGTTAATCCAAATACTTGAAAGCGTTACTAAAGAAATTTGGGATGGAGAACTCTAAATTGGTAAGCACACGTATGACTACAAATGAAAAATTATCTCAAAGGGATGAATCTACACCTGTTAATCCAACTAGATACAAATCTATGATAGGAGGTTTACTGTATTTGATACAAACCAGACCTGATATTATGAATGCAATATGTATTGTTTCTAGATTTCAAAGTAATCCTAGAGAAAATCATGAATCACCAGTAAAAAGGATTTTCCAGTACTTACAAGGCACTATAAATCTTGGATTATGGTATCCTAGAGATGAAAACTTTGAATTATGTGCATACATAGATGCAAATTGGGCAGGAGATGTGGATGATAGAAAAAGCACCACTGGTGGAGCATTCTTTCTTGGAAACAGACTAGTTTCTTGGTTGAGTAAGAAACAAAGTTTTACATCTTTATCATTAGTAGAATCAGAATATGTTGCAGCAGCAACTAACTGTTACACAGGTACTATGGCTTAAGCAAATGTTTAAAGACATAAAAGTAAAATGCAAGGAACCTATTACCATATATTGTGATAACACTACAGTAATTGATATTGATAACTCAATGATGAACGAATAGTACCAAACCAGTACTGAGAGGGGGGGTAAATCAGTACAGACAAAATATTGTCCAAAGCTAGTTTGATAGCAAATACTCCAAATGACTAGCAAACAGTGACACTGGTTGAAATAGAGTGTAACCGGTAAGACCCAAAACAACTAAAACAATCATAAACTAGTTACTCACTTAGCTTTCCTCTTAGCTCAATACTATAGTACCATTACACCCTCATGCATGAACAGGTAAACTATCATCAGATCTTCACAATAGTTAGTTCAATATGTTTTGTAGATAGGCATAAAACACAGAACCATCATATGCTTAACATGTAATAACAAAGCATCACAAGATAAAAGCATCACACATGACACACATATTTTTCATGTGGAAACTCAACTGGGAAAAACCACGGTGGGGATGAATACCCACAAGCTGCTTTTTGAACTCTTTAATAGTCTGCTTTGTTAGGAACCTTGTCTGGTTAACACTAGTACATTCGGGTCAAAATTTTGATGGCAAATCGTCGTCATTCCGACGCAATTTCGTCACACTACCGACAAAAATAGCCGTCGAAAACTTTTTGTTGGAAGTTCCAACTATCCTTATGGTCGTCGCAATTCTGACATCCTCTCTAACCTTTCCGATGGCCACCATGGATGGTCATACCCAGAAAGAATACCGTCGCGATCTCAGCCTTCCTTCAGAATTCCGACATCAAAGGGTAAAAATTCTAACGAGGATGTTGTGCATCCAACGACACTCCTATGTCAGAATTATGACAGCTCCATGAGAGTTCCGATGAGGATGCTGTGCATCCGATGACACTTCTCTGTCAAAATTTTTACCCCTTGAAGTCGGAATTCCGACGGTAGGCCGATTTTTTGGAAAAAAAAAATTTATAGAAAAAAATTTCTCTACTATCTCTGTTCTCTATCCCTCTCTACTATCTCTCTTCTCTCTCCCCTCTCTAGGTCTCTTTCTCCACCCCTCTCTTCTTCTCTCCCTCTCTACTTCTCTTTCTCTACCCTCTCCAAGTCATTATCTCTTCCTCTCACCCTCTCTCATCAAAAGAGAAATAAAAACTTGCATGGCCTTATAATTCATGAGTTGAAGTTTGAATTTAACATTTTGGAGGTAATTTTCTTAGACTATTCAATGCCCATTCTAACTAAGGTCAATCAAAATTCAAGATAAACCTATGGTAAAGATGAGGATCTCGAGTTCATTGGTAGAGGACTCCAATTTTGATGGGAGAAAACCCTAGTATTCAGTTTGGTAAGCTCTAGTCGAAGGTGCAGTATGACAACCACGTAGAAGGAGAACCATGACATGTTGCAAAATTAGAAGGGAAATTCTAACAAAGAGTAGCTACATGTCTAGAACATTCAAAGCATTTCATGTCTGGGCTAGCTATCTTCTTTACTCTAGTCTAGGATTTCACATTTTTGAGAAAGCATGATTTGTATGGATGGTTTGTTTGTTTCAAATGAAGTATAGTCTAGCCTCCACCAAAATAACAGTGACAGTAAGGACTAGTAGAGTAGTCTATTAGAAGGTTTAGACATTGATAATAGTGTCTAGGTTTTCCCCAATTCTTGAATAGCATTAATAGATAATCATAAGTATAGCAAGGAATAGATTACTTAGAGCTTGTAATGAAGAAGGGTTTTGAATTAAAAAGACAATGATAAGAGTTTTTTTACGGTTCAAAACACAAAGACAATCACAACAGAAAATTACAAGTTATAGGGTTACATTGAGTAGGTTTGATTGATTATTGAAGAATATATTGTGTTTCTCTATCAATAAATAAGAGGTCTCAAGAAGCTAAAGACAATGAAAACTAATTGATGGGCAACCTTTTGACTGTCAAGAAGTGATTGCCTCAGATGAAAGTAGTGATAACAAAAATATCAACAAAAGAACAACCAATAAATGATAAATTTGTAGTGAGATCATAGTGCCTAAATCAGTCTAAAAGCTTATAAGGATCAGAACCAAGCCATATAAGCTTCAAGAACAATTTGAGAGCATCAAAGACATCTACCAGACATTAGAAATTGCCAAATCAATGACACATAGCAGACTCATTACAGTCTTATATTGTATTAAATAGCAAAAGCCAAGTCTAAGATAGTGTTAGAAGGTGTGTGAGAGTCTTCAACATGGATAACTAATAGGTATAACACTGAGAGCAGCAATATATGAGATTTGATGAATGACAGTGGCCATGATATGGAGATGATAGTGTCAAGTATCACTGTCAAACCATGAATAGAGGTCCTAATTTGAGTCTTTTCAAGAGAGAACAATAAATATGAAGCACCAAGGTCTACAGTCAGATTAGAGACAACCATCTAGCAGCCCAAAAAAGAGTCAAAAGGCTGTGAAAGGTCAAAATCATAGTATTTCCATAGCCCATGAAGTTCTAGAAGATGTGCAAGGGCAATTCATATTGCAAGGTCATAGGTATTTAGTGTCATAATTATTTTCTTCACCCCTAGATCTTGATGAAAGATAAAAGGATGCCATGACACAAAGTGAAAAATCTATAGCACTGATAAATAGGTTAGCATTATGTCATATGCATACAAGACATCATGAAGTAGATTTGACAGTAATAAAGTTGCAGAAATCATCAACTCAAGCATAATGAAGGCATGGACACTGAGCATGCAAAAATATAATTGATAACAGTGGTGAAATGATTAATGTTGTATCACAATTTGATATCAAACTATCTATGAAGATGGTTGTTTAAAGGTTTAGTGTTGGTTTAAAAGGTGAAAACATTGCATGAGGTCTGCCACCATAAAGAAAATACAAAGCTACAAATAAGATAGTGACCATTCAAAGATAAAGCTACAAAGAACTATCAAAGAAACCACAGTCCAATGAAGAATCAAGAGACAATAGGCCTAAGTGTAGTCTCAAATATTTGAAAATGTCATTATGGATAGTTAAGAAAAATAAATGAATTCATGATATTTGCACTCAACAAAAGAGAAGGGTTTGTATTCATCAAAGATTAGTTGAAACACTTGTGAGAGAGAGATCAATATCCATCAAGTCATAAATAAGATAATCACCATTACAAAGCATGATGAGTCAAAAAGGCAATCAAGAATTATCAGTTCAAAGGATCAATAGGTGAATCTTCTCTTGTTGATAACCTCTAGTGATGGTGTATAGGATCCCTGTTCCAATGTCAATGTGCCAAAGCTTGATGAGAAGTCATGGATTAGAAGTTACAAATGCCTTAAATAGTTTTCTATTGAGAGAAGCCATATAGTCAAATCAAGACTCAAATCCACAATGGTAAGATACAAACAACGATGATAGTCAAGGAGTCATTCATTGTAGGGTTTTCATAAAATTTTAGAATATGGTATGAGCAGTCCAAAGAACTATGACACTTCACTGAAAGGAGTAGCATATCAGTCCTTATTGGCATCAAATTATACAAATGACAACTAGGGATGAAGCTACAGGAGATAATCACTATCTTAGTTTAAGACCCTAGAACAATATAGCCCCAATGGAGAAAGCAAAAATCAAAACATAGGAGAAGTCCTAGAATCCCACTAAAATCTTATTTGCAGTCACAGAGTTGCAAGATCAAAAGCATATAATGGTAAAGATGACCTAGGGTTCTCTTTTTATTATTGAGACAATATTATGTGAATATGATAGTTTAGCAGTCCTCGAATGCATGTGAGTAGTCCCAATGAAGAAACAATACCATCAGGGTATTAGAATAATTTTTGAAACCTGCAATCATGTTAGACAAGCATTGAAAGTATAATTCATAGAGCAACCATTTCAACTAGGTTTAGATAGCATATATTCATAACTATTTCAATTTTATGTGAACTACACAATATCTATAATGCATAATTGGAGTTAAACCATAATAGGGCTTGGATGAGAAACATGATAGGGCACTCGAAGCTATCCACATGCTAAGCCCAAGAGCGGATATACCATCCCTCTTGGCCCCATGTGGCAGTCCGCCATCCATATGAGGTGGTGTGCTTAGTGGGTAAACTTGTACCTGCCCTCCCTATCCATGCTACCTTATCCACCCTTGTATGATTGAGACCCCTTTAATCACAATGGTAGAGGTTGATGGGGAAACCACAATTACATTATGTAGGATCTCCTACCCTATCTCATTGAATTCATTCCTACACCAAGTGACTATGAACAAAAGCGTAGGTATTTAACAACAATGACATGGTCCATGGACTAGTGATCCTCCTCTTGATACTCCATCTACAAATGAGAACATCTCTTGTACACATTGCTACTTCAGAATTAAAAGTTGCTTCTTATAGAACTTTCCATGATTCTTTGCAATAGGATTATATGTCTTCTAGATTCACCCCACTAGGACACATTCATATCAAGCATCTTTACTTTTTTGAAAATTAGACCACATTTCAGATCTAGATGACACCATAATGACTTTGATTTCCTCTTGCAAGATATTCCTCCATCATGTATTGCTTCATCGAAGTTCAAATTTGCTTCTTCAAGGGCTCTCAATGATTCTCTATATAGGATTCTTCGTGTCTATGAGATCCACTTCATTGGGAGGCCTACTTAAACATTTCACATCTATTTGTGGACTCTCACCTTTCAAACATTTCACATCTTATAATTGAGCTTTGCTTTGTTTCGAGAATAGTTTAATATTCTCTACTTAACAGGGCCAACCATGTGAAGGTGGAAGCTCATTTGGCCCCTCCCCCCCCCCTAACATCACTCTAAATTCCCCATTAAAATCTAACATTCATTCATTCTTTCATCCATTATTAAAATATAACATTCATTCATTGTCACATAACATTCATTAACACATTAAATTCATTAACTTTCATTAAAATGCAACATTCATCAATAATCATCAACACATATCATTCATGAACATTGATTAGCACATAATTACATTCATTACACATAAAAATCAGTCATTATCAAATAAGGTAGATTACAATCATTTCTTTCTTTGTTTTTTCTTTGAAGCTATGAAAAGACTAAATGGAACATCGGTTTCTTCATCATTTCCCCCATCTGTGGATGTTATGCCCTCTTCTCGTGCTCTTGATGTATGCCTAGTCCTATACAAAGGATGAGGATGCTGAACCAAAGGGGGGTCCTCTGCAATAACAAAGAATTGGGTTAAATTCAAAACATTTTTTTATTATTGTTACAAGTATTTCATTAATTTAAAGAACACAACCGTTACACTCTTTACCTGATGGGGCCACATCATCTTCCACATCATTTTGTCTAGCCTCAACCTCAACATGCTGAGCACCCTCTAGATCCTCTAGAGTTGAAATATGAAATGTTACATTAATCAATACACCGATTGCAATTAAATTTGTTTAAAGGAATAACAGTGGTCCTCTTTACCTAATTGGGGAACATCACGTTCCTGATGTTGATTACCCAGGTCATGCTCCACTTGGTCACAACTGACTACATGCTCTAAAATATTAACAATAAAGGTTACATCAATTACTACACTAATTTTCAATTTAAGATGTTTAATTGTATTAATAATTACATAAAAAAATTTGAATAGCAAACGAATACCTCCACTACTAGGATGCACATCCGGACCTTCATGTACAAGTTCTATTCCACGATTATCATGCTGCATTGCAATGTCACGTGCAATGTTATCATTGCTTGCTTATTTAAAAAAAAATATAGTCACTTTATGTTGAAACTTAACATCAAATAGATTATTGGTTAAGTATTCAATTTGAAATAATTTTCATTTAGCTTAATTACCGTTGTGACAGATGCATCAGAATCTCGTGTTTGCCCACTCAATTCTCATAGCCGTTCA
This sequence comes from Cryptomeria japonica, assembly GCF_030272615.1. Lineage (NCBI taxonomy): Eukaryota > Viridiplantae > Streptophyta > Pinopsida > Cupressales > Cupressaceae > Cryptomeria > Cryptomeria japonica. The sequence continues at coordinate 583,298,988 of NC_081408.1, read as the reverse complement.
ACCATGACTATATAGCCTTGCTGGTAGCCAATTCTCTTGTCATCTTCCGTGGGTGCTCTATTGAATTCAGAGCCCTACATTTTTGCTTAGTATTGTGAATTTTGCTTGTATTGTTTGATCAAAAAAAAATTGTTTACAATTTATAAATATTTTGATGTGATACTTAATTTACTGATTCTTATAATTCGTGCGGCAAGTTTCATATAACCACCAAAGCTGAGTTTGTGTTGCCCATGCTTTTCTTGTCTTGCCTTGGTTGCCTTTGACGTGTCACTCAATCTATGAAAAGTTTGAAATATGTTAGATTATATAAATATAATGAATAATTAGTACATATTCACATTCTTAATAGTATCACATACCTTCTTCTGACGTTTGGTGGTGTATTTCCTTTTTTTCTTTCAATTCTCTCCTTTGCATCCAAAATCAGGTCCTTCCACTCCCTCTCTGGAATCATGGGGGGATGCTCATACTTTACGTTCTTCTCTAAATGTGTCTTGTATTGGTCCCTCACATACTTTAGATATGTGCCAGCTTTTTTGAGGAGCTTAGTCTTGTCGAATGTGTCATTTCCAAACAACCCTACCATATGGTTTGTGAGTTCATCTTTTAACTTTTTTTCTTTGTCATTCCACCTTTAAAGCAAAAACAAACTTGTTAGATTTAGAAAGAAACTGAAGCTACCTTTGATATAGTTCAAGAAATGGATAAAAGGAAAACTATTCTAGCAATGATATGAAATCAAAATAGTGGATAAGGGTTAGTTCATGTACGATGTTCCACCTTTAATGTATGGTGGGCCCAAATATCTGCAATGAAATGTCATTAAGATTTTTATAAAAAATATCATTTCCTGAAAAAAAAAACATGGGATCATTAGTCCAAAATGAGTGATCAGTAAGTAAATTACAATTAGACTATATATAATAATATTTTTAAAGTACCTGGAACCTTCTATATCTTCAAGGGGAATCAATTCTTCGTTGCTCACCACTAATGTGGCCTGCAACATTCTTGTACTAGCAATACGAGAAGATCCAGGAAATGATGGTATGTTATTAGCAATACTCACCTCTAGCGCATCCTCATGTGCATCTCCTGCCACAGTAAATGAATCCACTATGAAATGCCTTCAAGAAAGAACACTTCAAGGGTAATAAACACATAACGAAAGAGAGAGAAAAAGAGGGATCTACCACCAGTGGGTGGGTCAACACCAGCCGGTGCAACAGATGATGTTTGCATGCTATGTGTTATCAACATTGCAGTCAGCAATATAGTTGGGCTCGACTTCGGATCCATGTCAGCACCTGAAGAGTAATACATTAAATATGTAAAACATTAAAAAAGCAAGTTCACAAGTCCAAAGGAGTGGTTTTAATATATAGAACATGGTCATCACTTGAACTACTCGCAATACCCTGATCATCACCACCAGGATGATGAGGCCCTATAAATTTCTATAAAAACAACACATACATATTTTAGTTAATGACATAAAAGAGATAAAAATATAAACCATTATTGAACTTTTGTTATGATTAAAGCTTTCATTACTGCTTACTTGCAAGTTTTCCATTGTCGTCAACAATAGTTGCACCCTCTTTGTTATCTCATCAGTCTGAAGACTTATGGTTGCCAAATCAACAATCTCTTGCCTAATTTTTCTAATATTCTCTTGTACAAATTGCATAGGGTTTGCGTTAAGTGCAATGTCATTAGCACATAACACTGTCGAGTGCCCCACATCCCTATGGAGGTACTGAGGTACTGCAGGTTCCTTTCCCTTATCCCGAACATCCATCTGTGACAAGAATATAATTAACACTATCAAAATTACTTCAAAACACTCAAGAAAAGATCATAATGTAACAGTTTGATTCTATCTAATTTGTACAATTACAATGAAGTTTACCTGCTTCGTAGAAGTGTCGGGACCTACACCCCTATCTGTGCTATGTGGTGGATCCATGTGGCCCTGTGACAAAGAAAAAATATAAAAACGTTAGCGAAATGAAACCAACAGACTTAGTAAAAAAACTTAATAATATAATGGTTTATTGGATTCATTAATTGGAAGTTGGCTTAAATGGTATATATATAGTATGTACCACCCCCATGATAGTAACTTTATTTGTATCTATATGATTCAAATTGTAATTGATTAGCAGCTCTTCCCCTGCACTTATTGATTTTATCGTACATACAAACACACAATTTCCCTCACGTGCCTCAAATATGCAATTGGGTTGCTTATTAGTTGACCCAGGTCATGTACTATTTATAAAACCTACAATATTCCCTATTGCTTTTGGCCTTCCATCAATGTATACAACCACTCGTTTACTTTGATCATTATCTTTTTGTTGTATATAATTGGCTGATAGTGCATACCTATGTATACTTTTTTTATATCGAACAATCTGCATCCAATCATTATAATTGTAACAAGGTCCAACAAACTCCATCAATTCAGTAACTTTGTTGTAACAGACCTTTATGCTATCCATGGAAAATAGGCCCAAACCATGTAATGACAAAGGTGCTATGTGATATATCCTCTCATTAACACAAAAATCAGTGTTTATTGGAGGAAGTTCCTTGGGTACACACTGTTTCAGTAGATGTTTGTACCTCAAGGGCACCTCAATGTCGCCTTTGGTCTCATCATCATAAGAACATGACCCCCCTTGAGCAAGAAAAAATTCCATGCATTTATTGAATTTTCTTCTAATCTTTTGACCTCTAGTTGATCTCCCTATTTGAGATCTACTACATGTCTCACTTTCCTCTTCTATTCCTGCATTTCCCTCACTCGAGGAAGACACAACTGACAAATACCTATTTGGTGATACCTGTACACCATCAAATGAGAGAGTTAGTTGGTAATGAGAGAGATATTTTGCAAATGAGGGTAATATTGATAAAGAAGTCAGCCATAAAGTTGATGTTGAGATTAAAATTTGAGTAAGTCCAACTGGGGCCTCAAGTGTTGATAACTGTATTAGATTTGCTGCTAATGTTGATGTTTGAAAAATTGAGGAAGTTTGTTTTTCCTGTAATTTTAAAAAAATATAGTATTTCTATAAGGTGTATTGACTTATACCTGTCGATCCATGAGACTGTGCAGGATCCTCGTCAAAGGGGCTCAGGTTCCTGCACCAACAATTGAGCATCATAAGCATTACATTTGTAATTTGATAAACAATAAATATTGCAGTATCATAAGCATCATATATGTATCATCATATATGTAATTGAGCATCATAAGAATCACATATGTATCATCATAAACATGTAATCCATCACATACGTATCATAAATCACCATCCATCACATAGCTAATAAGTAGTCCACATTCCATAAATAAACACAAAGTTCAAAAAATGTCACATGTATCATCATAAGCATGTAATCCATCACATATGTATTTTAAATCACCATCTATCACATAGCTAGAGGTGCATCATGAATTAATTAAGTAATGGCATTAGAATTCAAAACATATGAATTATTTATGTAACCATATAAGTCAAATCAATTTCTATCAAGATATCAATATTAAATAGATAATATAATAATCACATCTCATACATTTCATTCATGTCATTGATCTTCTTCTTCATCCAGCTCATCATCATCATCATCATCATCATCATCATCATCGTCATCATCGTCGTCATCGTCATTGTGTTCATCATCGTCATCGTCATCACCATCACCAACACCATCACCATCACCATCACCACCATCATCAGCAGCAACACCATCATCATCATCAACTTCTTCTTCATGTACATTTCCGTCAGGAACATCATCGAGTAACTGTCGATCGTGATCATCTATATCATCTTCTACTTCTTCGGTATCTTCTTCTTCCATCACATTATACATTATTGGCCTTCCTCTTGGATCATGTCTAACAACAAATGACCAACCCGGTTTATGTGGAACCTCCAAGTAAAATACTTGCTCACATTGACTTGGAAGAACATAGGGCTCATCCCCAACTCATTCAAACGACCTTGTATTAACCATTGTAAATCCATTATCATGTTCAATAACAGTTCTATCAGGATCATTTATATTCAGTCGTAGCCTATACCATTTTGACGACGAACATAACTAATTTGAAGGAATTAAAGTCACACTCAAGTATATCATCCAAAATGCCATAGTATCGATTTTGAGACACTTGAGGATGTATGTCATTTCTAGATGAAATATTGGTCACCTCAAAGACTACAGTTATCCCAGAATCACAAGTTTTCTTCGTGTCATCCAACTGTTTGATGCGAAATTTATGACCATTGCAGCACATAGCCTTGTGGTATTTGACCTGCAATATGTCTAACATATTAAAATTATTGCATCATGAGTTGATAAACATATGGGTGATTAATAAAATTATATGTACCTGTTGATCTCTTAAACCATATGCTAAATCAATTTCCCTTTGTGTAACATTGGAATCTCCATTACGATGAGCTTCTTTAACCAATGAAGCGACACCATCCCATGTTAATGTGCGACCAGAATGTTGACATCGTTCAATCCACAGCATCATCCAATCAAGATTGTTTGCAATATACAAATGTAGCCCATCCCACTCCCAACCAACTGTACAAATAATTAATAGACCACTTACAATTGATTTATTTAGAAGATTAAGAATTAATTTACTACAATAACATCTTATAATTACCTCTCACTTTCTTCAATCTACCTTTCCCCATCAAGTGCTCCCCTTCAAATTTATTAATGGGGTTGGGATCCCAAATGCGATCTACATGGATTTTTGCTACAAACTTAGGAAGATATTCAGTAATGTACACCATAGTTTGGTATACAATATATCCCTCCACCATATAACCCTCAGGATGTGCTATTTGTCGAACCAAAGCCTTCAAAAATTTCAAGTGCCTCTCAACCATCCACATTGACCTAGTGTGTACAGGACCACACAATTCGATCTCCTCAACTTGGTGTATGAGGTAGTGTTCTTGTGCATTGAAAAAAGTTGAAGGTAGACACTTTTGCATTTCACACATTAGATGAGGGATTTTTCTCTTCCAATATTTTATATCTTCCTTGTGGATTTCTTTAGATGACAACCACCTAATTAAAGAGATTGAAGACACAAAAATATATAAACGAGACTTTAAAAAATAATATACAAATATATTGCATAACAAGTAAAACAAATGGCAAATATAATATCTATACAACAAATTGAACAAACATCACTACTTACCTCATGTATTTTCCAAGATCATATATGACTTGCTTGATATTATTGTCAAAGTGGTCTGGGAGAGATAGAGGTAGAACGTACTACAACAATTATAAAATGATCTTTTCATTGTTTTCTAACATAATACAATGAAAAGTACATGCGCAGTATACAAATATATAGTAAATACACAAGAACATGAATTACCTTAATGAAGGTATGCCAATCATGCGTTTTCATCCCCGGCCCAAATTCACTCTTCTTTGATATGAGATTGTTTATGTTCGCAGCAAATCCTGTGGGAAATCAAATTTTTCGTATGACTTCTTTTATAGAATTGCTTTGCTGCTCCATTAATAACCAAGGAAGGGCACATATATTAATCTAATCTCCATTGCTATTTGATTGAATGATATTTTTCATTGCATGATTGGATTCCACAATGTCACTTCAAATTTTGACAATTTTTTCTTTGTCACGGCTTCCATCCAATATTTTCCATAATGTCTCTGTTATATTCTTTCCAATATGCATTGTATCAAACAAATGCACAATTTGTAGCTGCTCGTAGTAAGACAACCTACTGAATTGTCTGGGATAACTTTTTAGTCCCTTTGGAAGGTGGCCATCCATGCCTTGACGACCTTCAGTATCATCAATTACATCATCAGTAAACAAAACACGATAGAAAAATTCAAATTCCAAACATAAACCATTAGATGGAATGACATTACCTTGATGATTAATTCTATTATATTTCAACTTCCATAAGTGAGGAGTCATTCTTCATGGCTTTGATGTAGTCTCTTCTTTCCAATTGAAAAGATGTTTTTCAGTGTTTTGGTGCTTATGATTTTTGTGAAGGAAGTGCCTATACTCATCAAACACCTTCTTTCCTAAACTTTTTGAATGATGGGATTTCATCTTTGGACCACAAACTAGACATGCAAATTTTCCCTTTGTTTGAAGACCTACAAGATAATGTATAATTCTATTAAATCTGTTAATTTTTATAATTATAATTATCATGTGCAACTTGAACACTATAACGTACCACAAAAATGTGTTAGCCCTGGGGCATCATGTATTGTCCATACAAGCATTGCATGGAATTGAAATTGTCTTTGTCCTATTGGTCTAGAGATATCATACATGGTCACACCATTCCATAACTCCAGCAACTCGTCGATAAGAGGCTCAATATATACATTCATATCTTTAACTTGGTACTTGCCTAGTGGAATGAACAAAAACATTACATAATTATTATGACCATTTTACTGCAATATTTATAATTAAATGTAGATGACTATTAAATGATAAAATACTTGGAACAATCATTGCCAACATTATGTGCTCCCTCTTCATTGACATCCATGGAGGAATATTATTGTTGATAACAAAAATAGGCCACACCGAGTAAACAGATCTCAACTCTCCAAATGGATTGACACCGTCCGCTGCCAATGAAAGCCTGAGATTACGAGGTTCTTCTTTAAAGTGTGGCCACTTTTCCTCTATGTCCATAAATGCTGAACCATCCATAGGCATTCTAATAATGTCATCTCAACTTCTATTGCGTGCATGGTAATCCATAAATTGTGCCAAGCTAGTGCACCTGAATAATCGTTGCATACGTGGAATAATGAGAATATAATGAAGAACCTTGCGAGGCACCTTTTTTGTTATTTGATCTATTTGATATCTACTAATATGACATTCAGGGCATTCTGTTCCAAATTCATGTTGTTTATGATATATAATATGATCATTGGGACAAGCATCTATTGTTTGATACTCCATTCCAATATCTTTCATAATGGCAGATAACTCTCGGTATGAGTGAGGTAGAATATTTGATGGTGGTAAGAAAAACTCACCTACCAATCTACAGGCAAAAAAAAAGTTTGAGGTGTTAATATAAAGAATATTAATGGTACATAATTAACCATTTATTAATTGTAATGACATGTATGACACACCTTAACATACGAGAGATTGTTATGTTGGATAAATGTCATGCCCAAACTTTTGGGCACAAACGGAACAATTTTTTTTAAAATACTTAACCTAGTACGACTAACTTAATTAAAATAATGCAAACTAGTTTGGTCTTAACTATGTTTTAAATGAATCAAGCAACTAAATTAATAAGGCGATAAATAATCTAAGTTATAAGCAAGCTAATATTTCTCCAAAAGAGTTATCACTGATCTTCCATTAATAAATAATTAAACTCTCTTAGCATTTAATCTCAAACTTAATATATGATCTTTAAATTAATTGATCAATAGTCTCTTATAGTTCTTTAAATACCGAAGGTCTAAAATTAATTTACCCTAACTCTTTGATTTATAAATCTATTAAATAAAATTTCCATTAATTAAAAAGGTTGTCTAATAAATTTCAGAATAAAGGGGCCAACTTGACATACATGGGTCATTTTAATCCCCTAAGATTTATCCTCCCAAGAGTTTCAAATTCTTCTTATTAAAATGCTTCTACATTCATTTAATAATTTTAAAGTGCATTAATTAATCTACAAATAACCATTTGGATTCCATATAAATATAGAATTTAATTATATATATATATAAAGATATTTCAAGGAGAAAGGGGGGGGGTTTCTTTTCTTTATTTTAATAATTTACTCCTCTTTTTAAAATCCTACAAAGTCACATGTTAACCCTTACCTCTTCTTTAACACTCCCACACACACATCTTATTTTAAAATCTAAGTGTATTTGCCCTAACCCGAAACTAGGGTTAGGGCATATATGTTATAACATTTATAATTTTTTTTAAGTGTTGTGTGTGTGTGTGAATGACTCTTTTTTTTTTTTTTTTTTTTTGTGTGTGTGTGTAGGTGTGGGCGCGGCGGCCATGGGAGGTAGGTTTTAGTTTTCTTCCACGGTGGGGGCGCAGGGTCGAGCTGGGAGCTTTTCCACGGAGGAGGGAATCCGAGCAGAGGTGGGAGGAGGCGGTGCGGGGTGTATTGCGAGCTACGGACAGCGCCGCCCACGACTGCGGCTCCGCAACCTGTGGACGTCGCCGTCCACAGTTGCGGCTCCCACAGACTGTGGACGTCGCCGCCCACAGTTGCGGGCTTTCGTAGCCTATGGACGCCGCCCCCCACATCTACGGGCTCCCGCAGGTTGTGGACAATGCTGCCCATGGTTGCGACCTTTGCCCTCCAAGCATTTTTTTTTTTTGTTTTTTTTAAAATGTGTTTAAAATATGGTAAAAATATCATTTAGATATATTTCTATATATATATATATATATATATATATCCTTTTTTTTGTTTGTTTGAAAGTTTAACATGAATATTTCTTCCTTTTTTTAAAGACATAGGCCTGCATTATATATATATGTGTGTGTGTGTGTGTGTGTGTGTGTGTGTGTGTGTGTTAAAGGAACATGTAAATACATTACTTTTTTTTTTAATAAACATATTTTCAGAATAATCATTTAAGGGAATAAAATATATCTATCTATATATATATATATATATGTATGTATGTATGTATGTATGTATATATATATATGTGTGTGTATGTATACATATATATATATATATATATATGTATATGTATATGTATATGTATATGTATATGTATATGTATATGTATACATATACATATATATATATATATATATATATATATATATATATATATATATATATATATATATATATATATATATATATATATATTGCTACTTTTTAATTATAACTCATTTAGGCAACTTATGAGTTCATTATTTTTTGTATATCTTTAAAATGCATGTAGAGATTTTCCTAATGTTATTTGTAGTTTGTAAAATAGAAAAAAAACTATTTTTTTTTTCAAAAGACTGAAAGAAATATATGCTTAATATTCTGTTTTATTTTTTTGTTTAAAAACTAACATTCTACAACTAATATCTACAATGCATTCTAACAGCAAACTTAAAATATAATCTTTTTGGTAAACAAACTAAACTAAAACTAAATGCTAATCTTTTTTTGATAAAATAGGCTACTACATTAAGATTTATTTTCTGCATTAAATGGAAAAATAAAAGACAGATTTATTTTTATTGCAGGAGCATAAATAAACATAAATGAACATGTAGTAACAAACTAAATTTATTTGCAAAATACACAAAAATGCACCTACTTCTTTTTTTTTTAAATGAGGATTTAAATACATGCTAATACATTTCATCTTCCTTTTTTTTTTGCAAAACTAACCAAAATAAGAGAAATACATTTCTTTAGCAGATTTAAATACAAAGTAAATAAGAATACAAATGGGTTTGAAAACCCAACTAATACTTCCTTTCCATAGGAATATGGATAAAATAAATACACCTCTTTTATTTTGGAAATTAAATACAACAATACCTCTTTTTTTTCTTTTTCTTGCTACAAATAAATACATTCTTTTTGAACTATTTCTGCAACTTAGAACAACAACTAATCCCTTTATCCTTTCTTTTCCATCCCAAGCAACCTGCAATAAAATACAACTTGACCATGAAGAGCTCACCTCCCAGCCTAGGCTTACTAGAAGCCACCCCCGAGCTTGGAGAACCAAACACTAGACGGGTTACAAACAAACAACAAACACAACAAATAAGGGGCAAACACTCAACATGCATTTTCCCATCCCAAGCTACACTCTCACCACAACTTGTGATGAACTTTCCATGGGTGGAAGTGGACCAAGTACCATTGGAGAGATTCCAAGCTTAATACAACTCAAGCCACCTCATGGCAAAACAAAATACAACAAATTTTCCCTCCACACCTTATGCCCCCCAAAGGCATAAAAGCCATATTTTCTCCCCTTATGACCCCCAAATGCATACACAAGGCTATGCAGCAAGGGTCACAAAGGACACCTTTGAGATCACTCTCCATAAGGAGAGCCTCTCACCCAAGGCTATCATACTTCTTCCACCCCAAGACCATCCTACTCTCCCAAGAGTAGGAGGTCTTGGACACTCCCAAAACAAGAGCACATAAACAAGAACATAGAAATGAAAACTTACATTTTTCTCCTACAACAAATTACATATACACATCTCTTTCAACAAGCATTACTTTCTTTCAAAAAAAAACATCATAAACAACATAAACAAAAGGAAATAAAGCCAACCTTAATCTACCAATAGGTATGTTAGACTTAGTTGGGGATGAGCTGCCCAAATCCACACAAACTTTCCACCAACCCTTTACCAAAATTCTATCCTCTAACTAATTTTCAAAACAATGCATAATCTCCAACAATGGAGAGTGGGTGATTACTCACTAAGTCCCTAATCCTTGCCTAAGAAGGCCTCTCACACACTTCCCAACCCCTTGGGTGAGGTGAGAGTTCCCATTGGTTGCTCTTCCCAACCTCTTACATATTACTAAAACTGGAAAGGGAAAAGGTGAGAGAGGATGGGGAAGAGAGTTTGACATGAAAAGGGAAGGTTGTTTATCCTAGGAGGAACCTTCTAAGTTGAATTTTCGCTCACCTTGGGAAAACCACTTTTTGAGGTGACTAAATAGTCACATGGGAGTAGTCACATGTTTCAAAATACCCCTAACCCATAGGTATACCCTTTGGACCTTTGGAAAAGCCCTAAAATTGACCCTAGGAGTCCATTTGACCCCTTAGAAACCCAACTGAAGTTAACCTACGGGTCAAACCTGAGTTGACCACTCCCAAGACTCCCTACCCAAGGCAAATTTGGGACCACACTCATGTGTTTGAATGGCTTTGGTAGAAACAAAACTCCCTCCAAGAGACAAGTCAAAATCAATGACACTAATCAGCACATGTGTCAAGTGACACAATAAAATACAATATAAAAATCACACATGGAATTTTGTCTCTTGTAGGTTTACATAATTAAATCAAATCAAATTAACACACATGCATAATTTACTTTCACAAATAAAATACATTACAAACGGGGTGTTGTCTCTCCAAATAGACAACCCCTGGCTTAACAAACGTACATTGGTCTAGGTTTGGTTCTCCATATTAATTCCATGGTCACATGGATAATTTTCCTGCGCATCTCAATTAACACATTAGTAATTCCAAATAATCACAATTATACATAATTAAATATATAGATTTCATTGCACATCAAACACTCATACATTTGACAATAATAATTCAATATCTCATTCATTCAAATTCGATTCCACATAAGCAATTATCATAATTCTCAAAATTGAACCATTCATAAAATAAGCATCATTTGCCTATCATCAAAATGAAGTCCTGCAATTCCAATAATGACATTCACCATTTCAAAGTAATTCTATTCTAGCAACATATAAAGTTTCATAATCATAATGCATAAAAAGAAGCATCAATATGCGTCAATGTGATTCAAATCATGGAATCATATAGGTTCTAAATCCATAAAGCATAAAATAAAGCATCCATAATAGTCTCAATATGCAAATAACTAAAAATGTCAAGCTAAGTTGGGGTAGGGCCTCACACCCTCCCCCTCTAGGCATGAACTTCCTCCTGGAGTTCATCAAAAAGGTGGGGGTACTATGATGTCATACATGTTGCATCCTCCCATGAGGCTGTGACCTCATCATAGCAATCCCACTGGACCCTAACCTGGTCCAGCTCTCGACCTCGAAGGCCCAGTGTCCGGCATGCCAAAATGCGAATGGGCTCCAAAGCTAGCTGCCCGTTCGACTCCACCTGCAAGGCATCCCAATCTAGAATATGAGACTCATCATAGATAGACTTCCTCAAAACTGAAACATGAAACACATCATGGATGCGCGACAGGCTAGGTGGCAATGCTAAATGGTAGGCAATTGGTCCTATCCTCTCAAGGATCTCAAATGGTCCTACAAATCAAGGTGCGAGCTTAGAACCCTTTCCATAATGGATTGGACTCTTATGCAGTCGCACTCTCAAGAAAAATCTGTCTCCAACCAAGTAGCTACGATCTATCCTCTTTGCATCTGCATATTTCTTCTATCTATCATGTGCCTCTCTAAGACGCTGCCTAATCAAATCCACCTATTGCTCCATATCCCGAACTATCTCAGGACCAATAGCAACTCTGTCCTCTATGTTGTCCCAACTCAACAGTGTCCTACAAGGTCTACCATATAATGACTGATAGGGTGGCATCCCCAAGGACATGTGATACCCATTGTTATAGGCAAAATCCACTAAGGGAAGGTACTCTTCCCATCTGGTCTGGTGATCCATGATGTACATGCGAAGCATATCCTCTAACACCTAATTAACCCTCTCTATCTGGCCATCCGTTTCCGGATGATAGGCTGTACTGAAATTGAGCTTGGTACCCATAGCTGCCTGTAATGCCTTCCAAAAGGAAGAAGTGAAGAGGGAATCCCTATCAGAAATGATCTTGCATGGAACGCCATGAAGTCTGACAATGTCTCGAAAAACACCTGTGCTACTACTGGTGTCGTGAAGGTGGTACGAACTGGTGAAAAGTGGGCCACTTTGGTCAACTTTTCAACCGTCACCAAGATGGCATCATGGTGATGAGATGACATAGAGAGACCAATGATGAAATCCATGGATATAGTATCCCACTTCCACTCTAGTATAGCATGAGATTGGAGCAACCCACCTGGATGGCGGTGCTCCACCTTGACTCTTTGACACTCAAGGCATCGGGCTACCAACTCAGCAATAAGCTGTCTCATTCCTGGCCAATGGTATAATTCCCTCAAGTCTGTATGCATCTTCTTGACCCTGGGATATGCTGCATAAGGAGCTCTATGAGCCTCTGTGATAATGAACTCCCGCAATCCCCCAAAAGAAGGTACATAGATGCACCCTCTATGGCATAATAAACCATCAAACTCTAAGGAATAATCCACATATTTCCCTTCTAAAGTTTCCTGAGATCATATAGCCTAGCAAACCTCTAAATACCATCCGTCCTCTGGCAACTGCTACATGATCTGATCTCTCAAATCCGTGCTCATAGATATAGTGTATACCTCATGACGTCTCCTACTCAAAGCATCTGCAACTACGTTTTCTTTCCCTTTGATGTAGTGGACATCAAAATCATACTCGCACAAGAATTCCATCCATCTCCTCTGACGTGCATTAAGGTTCGGCTGAGTGAATATGTACTGAAGGCTTTGATGGTCTGAGTGCAGCTCAAAATGATGACCCAAAAGGAAATGTCTCCAACTCACAAGTGCATGCACTATTGCTGCAAGCTCAAGGTCATGAGTAGGGTAATTAAGCTCGTGAGTCTTGAGTTTCCTAGACTCAAAAGCTATAGCTCTGCCACCCTGCATAAGGACTGCTCCTAAACCCTCTAGGGAAGCATCTGTGCAAACCATGAAATCAGTTGAAGGTTCGGGTACTACAAGGATAGGTGCAGTAGTAAGTGCCTTTTTAAGTTCCTGAAAGGCCTTCTTGTACTTCTCTGTCCACTCAAATTTCTTCCCTTTGCGCTGAAGAGAAGTAATAGGATGAGCGACTCTAGAGAATCCCTCGACAAAACATCGATAATCCCTCGACAAAACATCGATAATAACCTGCTAAGCCCATGAAGCTCCTGACCTCTGTCACACTAGTAGGCGCTGGCCAATCCATAATGGCTCTGAACTTTGATGGGTCTACTGAGATCCCATTACCGGATATAACATGACCAAGGTACTTGACCTCTGTTCTAAAGAAAGCACACTTCGACAAACTTCCATACAACTGATTATCCCTCAAACACTGCAAAACCTGTCTCAGGTGCTCCTCATGTTCCTCCTCATTCCGTGAATATATCAATATGTCGTCAAGAAACACAATCAAAAAACGGTCGAGGAATGTGCGGAATACTCTATTCATGAGACTCATGAAAACTGCTGGGGCATTCATAAGACCGAATGGGACCATGGTGAACTCATAGTGGCCATATCTAGTGCGAAATGCGGTCTTGTGGATATCGCTATCCACTATCCTCAACTGATGGTACCCTAACTTAAGATCAATCTTGGAAAATACTTTGGCACCCTGAAGTTGGTTGAATAAATCATCGATCCTAGGCAATGGATATCGGTTCTTGATGGTTACTTTATTCAACTGGCGGTAATCCATGCATAATCGGAGAGACCCATCCTTCTTCTTCATGAAGATGACTGGTGCACCCCAAGGGGATACACTAGGGTGAATGTGGCCCTTCTCTAGGAGTTCCTCAAGCTGCATCTTGAGCTCATTAAGCTCATTTGTGGTCATTCTATATGGTGCTCTTGAAACTGGTTTGGCTCTTGGAACAAGGTCTATATGAAAATCAATCTCTCTACGAGGCGGCATACCGGGTAACTCTGAAGGAAATACGTATGAAAATCCCTTAAGGATAGGATGGTCGTCAATAGATGGTCCCCTTTCCTCTTCTTCTTCTCTATCACTAATGGTGATGGCAAATAATTGGCATCCCTTTTGCATGCTCTGCTTAAGCTGCATGGCAGAGATCATACGAAGAGACACGGGTCTCTGAATTCCAGTGATCACTATGGGAGAACCATGATCATCCTCACACTCGATCCTTTTCAAGCAACAATCCATCTTGGCTTTGTGGGCATAAAGCCAATCTATGCCAAGTATGATGCCATATGATCCGAGTGGTGTAACTCTAAGGTCTACTAAGGTGGTGGTATTACCAATCTAAAGCTGACAACCCCTAACCTCTGATTCCACTAACACTCTAGCCCTTGAAGCTAATTCCACTTCCCAACTGACCTCTTGTCTAATTGCCACTAGCTCACAATGCTCCACAACCAATGGAGATATAAAAGAGTTAGTAGCTCTTGAATCAAATAATATAGATACACTGCTACCTCTGATCATACCTGCTACCTCAATAACCGTGGCCTGATGCTCTGCCTGGCGGTTGTCAACCACTACGAAGACCCTATGGGACTTGCCCATATCCCCAACTGTCGGCTCTGATGCTGCCATCCTCTAATTCCCTGCCATCTGACCCTGAGGACACTCTCTCACCATGTGTCCCATGGCTCCACATGTGAAGCAAGCGCCACGTGCCTGAAACTGCACTCCCTGTGGTCTAGAGAAAGACTGTCCCCCTATCCTGCTAGAACCACTATACCCACCTCTAGAGGACTGCTAAGTCCTTGTCGGAGGTGTGTAAGGAGCTTGAGATCTCTGATCTCGCCTCTGACCCTATGACTGCCACTGCTTGGGCTTCACACCCTGCTGACTCTGTGGAGGCCTTTGCCTCTAGTTTTGCTGTGACTGCTGCGGAGGAGGGGGTTTGGAGAACCCCGATGTGTGTCTGTTGTTACCCTTCTAATGGGGTTTCTGAAACCCTTAAGTCTATGGTGTAGGGTTATGGTTCTGGAACTAATCCCTCGAGTCCTGGGGTCTGACTTGAATCTCCTCGGCTATCAAAGCCTTCTCCATGGCAACCTGAAGGCTCCCTGGAGTGGCCATCCTCACTAGTCCTACTATGCCGGATTTCAATCCTTTGATAAATCGATTGATGAGGAGCTTCTCATCTTTCATGTAGTCTACGTACAGTAAGAGTTCAAAGAACTTGTTCTCATACTAGGTCACTGAAAGACCCTTCTGTTGGAGGTCATGAAACTCATCCACCCTATGTTGTCTGAAATTCTCTGATAAGTACCTCTCCCTGAATCTCTCTGTGAAAACCTCCCAAGTGAGGGTTTCTATCTCTAAGCCACACTTATATTCTTCCTGTCTCCACCATGTGGAGGTTGTTCCTCGCAATAGGTGAACCGCTGCACGTGCTTTTAGATTGCTCTCATAAGAGCACAATGCAAAGCACCTGTCTAGGCTTAAAAGCCATGCCTCTGCTTCTACCCCGTCGGTAGATCCCCCAAAAGATGGTGGCTGAAGATGCATAAACTCTCTGATTAGATCCCCTGGATCCCGACGTGCCCTCTCATAATACACTGGTGCTACAACTAGAGGAGGTGCTGGTAGGTGAATGGACTCGGGCTCATGCCCAGCCTAACTCTCTATGGGATTAGGAGGTGGAATCCTACTTCATTCCCGTTCCACTGTTCTACGGCTTCCTGAGTTTTGGTTCTCAACATTATGATCTACTACCGGAAGCCTATCTTGAACTATGCCAATCAGGTTCTGTAGAGCTACCAAGATGTCTCAGTTCAGGTCAACTGATCATTCGGGAGGGGCTTCTGGGTTCACTTCCAAAACCGATTCCTCCCTAATGACCTCTTCGTGTGCCATACGTTCATGCCTAGGGCCTCTACCATGTTTGCGAGTTTCTCGCGTAGTTGGAGGCACCCTTTTTAAGAAAATAAAATAAAATGAAGTAAATAAATATTTTAGCTAATTTAAAAATAAACATAATAAAAATAAATGCTTGGAGGGCAAAGGCCGTAGCCATGGGCGGCGCCGTCCACAACCTGCGGGAGCCCGCAGCTGTGGGCGGCGGTGTCCACAAGCTGCAGAAGCTTGCAGCTGTGGGCGGTGACATCCACAGTCTGTGGGAGCTATAGCTGTGGGCGGCGACATCCACAGTCTGCGAGAGCCATAGCTGTGGGCGGCGACATCCACAGACTGTGGAGCCACAGCCATGGGCGGCGACGTCCGCAGCTCGTAGTACACCCCGGACTGCCTCCTTCCACCTCCGCTCGGATTCCCTCCTCCGTGGAAAAGCTTCCGGCTCGGCCCTACGCACCCACCGTGGAAGAAACCTAAAACGCCGCCTCCCATGGCCGCCGCGCCCACACCTGTACACACACAAAAAAATAAAATAAAAGAGTCATTCACACACACACACAGCACTCAAAAAAAATTATAAATGTTATAACATATATGCCCTAACCCTAGTTTCGGGTTAGGGCAAACACACTTAGATTTTAAAATAAGATGTGTGTGTGTGGAAGTGTTAAAGAAGAGGTTAGGGTTAACATGTGACTTTGTAGGATTTTAAAAAGAGGAGTAAATTATTAAAATAAAGAAAAGAAACCCCCCCCCCTTTCTCCTTGAAATATCTTTATATATATATATATATATATAATTAAATTCTATATTTATATGGATCCAAATGGTTATTTGTAGATTAATTAATCCACTTTAAAATTATTAAATGAGTGTAGAAGCTTTTTAATAAGAAGAATTTGAAACTCTTGGGAGGATAAATCTTAGGGGATTAAAATGACCCATGTATGTCAAGTTGGCCCCTTTATTCTGAAATTTATTAGACAACCTTTTTAATTAATGGAAATTTTATTTAATAGATTTATAAATCAAAGAGTTAGGGTAAATTAATTTTAGACCCTCGGTATTTAAAGAACTATAAGAGACTATTGATCAATTAATTTAAAGATCATATATTAAGTTTGAAAATTATTGCTAAGAGAGTTTAATTATTTATTAATGGAAGATTAGTGATAACTCTTTTGGAGAAATATTAGCTCGCTTATAACTTAGATTATTTATCGCCTTATTAATTTAGTTGCTTGATTCATTTAAAACATAGTTAAGACCAAACTAGTTTGCATTATTTTAATTAAGTTAATCGTACTAGGTTAAGTATTTAAAAAAATATTATTCCGTTTGTGCCCAAAAGTTTGGGCATGACATTTGCATTATTTATATATACATATATGTATATATATATATATACATATATGTATATATATATATATACATTTAAATATATTTCTATATATATATATATATATATATATATATATAACCTTCAAGTTCACCAACAACAATACAGCAGAGATAAGAGTTGTTTGGGAGCCTTTGTAAAGGGGCTCATATGCCTTCTCAAGAAGAGGTAAATCATGAACATCAAGGTCATCCTGATCATCATGATCAGCTGTGCTAGTACTAAATGTGTCATGGATCAATGTATTTGTACCATCATCTTCAATTGTGTTTTATGGTGCATGATCGTCATCTTCCATGGGAACATTATCTTCAGCTTCGATATTCACACCTCCATGTTCCTCCACTTCCAAAACCATATTCTCAAGGTTTTGTTATTCCATACCATGTGCTCTAAGGTGCTCCACCTATATAAAATTGATATACATAAATAAACCGTGATCATGATCTCATTATCAAGTGATTTCTTATGTATATAAATTGTTAAAATGATATAATGAACAACTTACTAGTGGATGATAATCATGTCCCCCTTCAATGTGACCATGTTGCCTACAATGTTTCTTAGCTGTTTTGATTAGAAGTCTTCTAGTCTTTAAGCCCTTCCAAATTTTGCAGGGACAATAACATTTCCCATCACCTTTTCTTTTCAAGTTAGACCATAATCTAGCAGTTGTCTCCTTATTTTGTTCTTCGTTGATATTATCTGACATGGTCTTTCTTCACAGGCAAAAAAAATAGGCTATGGAAACTTCAGTGCAAAAGCTTCACAAAAATTACAAATTGAACCAAAACCATTGAACTTAATAGAGAATGTAAATAATGTAGCTGATTGTGTGAATTTCTGAGCATTGTGTCTGCAAATTCTTACTAAAAGTTTGCCTGTTGCAGACTTTTTGAGAGACATTTTTGAGTATTCTAAGCAAAGCATTTATTTAAACATACACTTATTCATCCACATTGTAGGGATAACAATACAAGGCTCACATATTGGTCTAAGAGGATGCCATGGTTTCACAAAGTAACCAAGAACCATATGAAATGATGGTCCTCTTGAATCCACACACAACTAGGGAGGATCCATATGATTATGTATGACTCCCCCCTTGTTTCTTTAATGGGATTAGCCAGCTCCAAGACATAGCCGTCAATAATCACTAAGAATGTACAAGTGGATCGTAGCTACCCATACAACAAACACTTACCCCTATCCTCAAATTTTCCCAATGTTTGATTCCTTATATACACTCATCCAAGGTTATCTATGTCGATCTTGGTGAGGAATCACATCACAACAAAGAAGGCAACATTTAAAAATAGCAAGAGTTTCACTAAACTACCAAAGAACATAAATATTGAAAGAAAGAAAAAATAGTAACAATAATAAGTCAAATAAATGTGTTCAATTCCAATAGCAAATCAAACATAGCCACAATAACTACACAATAGAGAAAACTCACAATAGTGATATAACTAATTCAAACAAGATAAAATAAAATTGTTGGCCCATGCAACAAAGATGAGAGATCATCAATAATTGAAGGAAACTTCACAATCCTTAAAAGTGCACATTACATAACTATACGACTAGAAATTGTGGCTAAATAGAGTGAAGATTCATCATGACTCCAATAATAGTCCCTCATGTGTGCATTTGTGGCATGAACACAAAAACTCCCACACGGCATGGCCATGTACCTAATGGAGAAGACATGCCTAGGCTACATGCCCAAAAAACATGACTATAATAATAGTCCCTCATGCATGCATTTGTGGCCTGCACACTACAAATCCTAACATATCATGGCAATACAACTCATAGAGAAGACACACCTAGGGCCACATTGCACATAGCAACATGCCTCACAAAGAAGACATGCATAGGGCACATGCCACATAGCAATGTGTCTTATGGAAAAATGTGCATGCATGTCACACACCAAAGCTATATGTATACATCATGAGGCACATTCATATGTTATCAAACACAACCTATTGTATCTAACATGAGTTCCTCTCTACATGTGTGCAAATCTTCCAACACTAATCGCCACTAAGAAGGAATAATATAAAATGCATCTTCAAATATTTGTGTGTGTGTGTGGAATTGTGTCTTTGAACCCAAATCGCTACCATCAACAACATGTAACCATCATCTACACTATATCAAAACATAAGTATGGTATGACATCATATCTATTTGCATAATGTCAAAACACATGCAAACATGAAAATCATCATAGCATGACAAAAATCAATCTCCACATGTTGGAACAAAGATATAAATAAGATAATAGGGTAAGAGGAAACCTGTACCAAGAACCACATACCAACTATTGGCAATGCCATCAAGATAAATGTAGGATAGGATACCACTATGAGCCATCCAATGGTCCATTCTATGAGGAGAACTAGGGGATACTATCTTTGAAAGGTGTGGTCAATAGAGATAATCCCTACTAATGCCACAATATGTCACCATAGCTTCTTGAGTTTTCCATTCTTCTACTTAACACCACATTTATTGAGTTCCTCAACAGCGAGGTTGGTTCTCAATAGGATGCACAAACATGTAAACACACAAGCATGGTTTCATCATACTTGTACAGCAATACAAATTCATTTTTCTAGTTAATTACTTAGTGTAAAAATAACTCCATTACATAACATAGGGCAATAATCACCATAAGTTTTCAAATAAACTGCCCAAACATCAATTGGAGTTACCCTTTCTAAGGTACAAACATAATTTATTTATAACTTCAAAATTAAAATAATCACAATACATCCAAATAAGTTCAATAATGTATGGAAATAGACAACATGATCCATAATTAAACCCATAAATTACCCTAATTGGATATGCTAATAAAAAGGTGTCTCAAATAATAGAGATTATGTTGGACCTATAATAGAGATCTGGACTTTGTTTCATCATACACAAGCATGGTTTCATCATACTTGTATCCAAATACACCATCCATAGATAGGTACTCAGTACCACAATCTCATGGGTACCCTTTTAGCTGAATTTTCCCTATATTTAGGTGAATCTACCCTTGTATCATTCCTTGATCTAGTATGTCATTCCACCAATCAATAATTTTTCCATATTCTTGGGAGAATACACTATCCCTTAGGTGAATATGCCATATCCTTAAATGAATCCTCCTTGTCATCATCCTAAGTCCTCTTTTTGTTAAGTCTTATCCCTTCATCTTTAGGAAAATCCACCTATCATTATGTGAGTCTGCTTAGTCTCTTAGGTGAATATATTTAATCCAATTCACCCACTCTCACAATCACAACCTATTTAATCCTATTCCCCACATTCCCCTCCTTAATAACCTCTGAAAATGGAATCACTAATCTCTACCCTAAACCTCATACTACTAATCTCCCTCATTCCCCTCGCATACACATCCTCTCCTCCCTCCTGGGCCCTCACCCTAACTCTGAGGCGCAGACCCAACTCAAACACCACACACAATCTCGATATCCACCCACCCCTAGTTTCCTCATCTGGTATCTAGTTTCTATCTATCCCCAGGTAATGGTTTACCCGCCTTCCTATTCATGGATTAGCGGTTCCGGCTTCCATCCATATATGGAATGGCAAGTTTCTCAATTTTGGTTGTACAACTATCAAACTATAGGTAGGGTGGGATAGCAATAGTTTCGGGAAGTAATAGTTGCTTGGACACCCGAACCCGAAGACACAACAACCAATTCCAATCATGGGGTAGCATCAAAGCATAATTGAAGGGGGTTTTAATCACAAAATGGGGTAGCATACACACAACATGTGAACTGTATGATGGAATA